>NC_090273.1:22982500-23097500 GCF_040414725.1 Anabrus simplex | reverse complement strand
TACTACTCTTCGTAACGAATACTTTATTTGCGAGGAACCAATATCTTCTTAAAGTTGGGTATTAAATATTTAGCGTTGGTTCAAAGTGTCTTCTGTACGTTAAAACGGAAAACTGTTTATAGTGAGGGTCGGGAAATAATAGGATAAGTTATTCAAGTTTGTCATAATAATAATAATAATAATAATAATAATAATAATAATAATAATAATAATAATAATAATAATAATAGAGAGAGAATGGCTAAATTACAAAAATCTTATAGAATCGCATGAAACATGTACCACAAAAAGTCAATATCCTAGTACGCTAAATATTATAACACTATAATACTGTAATTAAACCTGAAGCATCATACGCATGAGAAACCTTGAACATTGGAGGTAATAACTAAATACACGTTTAGATAATAAAGGAAAAAATCCTCAGGAAATCTTTGCAGTGCGGATCAATAGGAGGTCTCCTGAATTATACCAGAATTCTGAGAACAAATCAATATGATTAGAAAAGTACGACTGAAATTGTATGCCCATACTCAAAGAACGGACGATGAAAGACTTGCTTGTTTAATTATGTCTCCTCACTAAAAGTCAAGAATAATCGGATAATCGAAATTGTAAAAGACCTTCAAGAAATCAGCAACACAGGTGGAATTATATGGAACACGCCTATTTAGAGCGTTGGTGAACAAATACCATTTTTCTGAAAAACCCAAGATAAAAACCACCACTGGATGAACGAAAGAAAGGAAGAAAATTTATAGCGAGAGGATAAAGGGATTTTGTGAAGAGAAGAAAACAACTTCATCTCCTCAATAAGTTTAAACGCAATCCTTAGTTAAGCACAGCGATGTGAAAGATATAACAATAATATCATGGCTTCACTTACTGTGTTCAGCCATTCTGACAGGATAACATCCAGGCTGCCTGCCAGTCGATTTTGACGTTCCGTTTCACTCTACCAGATGGCAGATTAAACCGTATCTCTGTTGGGTGATCTGAGGATGAAAGTTTATTATTTTTACCGGGTAAACACCAACTGTGTCATATACTGACATCGTACGACATGGAGTGTCGAATAGACTTCCCTTTAAAATTCGACTGCGTCCGATGGTATTGAACTCGCGATCTTGAGGCAGGGAGGTCCACACTCTACGACTCGTCCACAAAGTAAGCAGTGTCCTGTGATAAATTGAGAAGGGAACAGCAGATTCTACCCTTTGTCCATGCAACAACAGAACGTAAAAACATGCAGCCTGTTCCATCTGTCAGACATGAATTACTGGACAGACGAGGCTTCAAACTCCCATCACACTTCGGGGAAATGCCGCGTGAAATCAAGCGAAATGATGAGTCAGGCGATGCAACTTTTTCGCGGCAAAGTGAGTTAACCAGCTAAGGGATTAGAAAGACGACTGTGTTACACTGGGAGGTTACTGTCATAATGTGAACGCTATAGATAAACACCACTGAAATGATGAAGAGGTTGTTTCTGATGCCATCAATTCCACCAAGATCTCAAATACAGTATAAATGAATACTGTGATTCAGAAATCTGTTCTTAATTCTTCTAACTAAAGCAAGTTATCTATCCAGTAGTCACATGATTCCTGAAACACAGCACTGCTTGGGAAACTTGTACACGTGGAGGCTGGGTAGCAGTGGTAGCGATTATTGTCTTAATAGGAATTACAAACCTGGCAGTCATCCTCGCAGAGGTGGGAATGCACACGAACTATATTTCTTTCAAGAACGTTCAATCCTCGGGACAACATTAACACGTCAGGAATGTAATGATATGATTTAATACTCGTTTGCAAATATATGTAACGTTTATACTAGCAGAGTCCTGTTCAAAACAGAAGTCTAATTTTATATTACTTATTTTGAGCTTCTAATACATATGCTATGTCGATGAGGGTCAGAGGAATGGTAAAGTTTGATCGCGTACTTTTCCTCCTGGACCTGGTGGTATTATTGATTTGTGGGAATAAATTAGAAGTCCACGCCGAAGGAGGCGGCTCTGTGATAATTCAATTGAGCGACAGCTAAACTTCACTCTATGATATACCCACACGCAAAGAGCACATTACTCGAAACTGCCACTGCCAACCGTATTCTTTCAACACCAGGGACTTAGACTAGAGATAGTGAAGGTAATCCACCTCTTCTGAAAGAGATTGTAAACTCCAAACTTCTAGTGTACGTTTCTCTATTCTATCATGTATTAGTCAACATCTTTTACTAAGATTAATCACGAAGAAAACGATGCATAAAAACAGAGATGTTGGTATAGTTACTACTAAAGGCATATGTGATGTTTAGTATTTCCACATCATATTTTTTATAATGCTATTTGTTCGGGGCGTCGACCTATGAAGACCTCTTGCCCCTTCTTGCACCATATGTGAAGAACCTGCGTGTATTATGTAAATGGCGAAAGTGTAAAGTGTTGAATGTGAGGAGAGGAACGTTGAGGACGACACAAACACCCAATCCCCAGTCCAGGGATATTTATCATTTACAATGAAAAGTCCCTGGCCCGGCCGGAAATCGAACTCGGGGCCGGACTCCACATCATATAATATATTTCTCGTTTCTTTCTTAATCCGTTTACCATCCAGGATTGCATTTCCCCACATATTTGACGAGAGATCCCATCTCTACCGCCTCAAGGGCAGTGTCTTGCAGCGTGAGACTTTGGGTCGGAGATACAACTGAGAAGGGGGACCAGTAACTCATCCTGGCAGCCTCCCTTGCTATGGTGAACAGGGACCTTGTGGGGGAATGGAAAGATTGGAAGGGATAGGCAACGAAGAGGGAAGGAAGCGGCCGTGGCTTTAAGTTAGGTACCATCCCGGCTTTTTGCCTGGACGAGAAGTGCGAAACCATGGAAAACCACTTCGAGGATGGCTGACGTGGGAACCGAAACCCCTCTACTCATTTGACATCTCTAGGCTGAGTGGACGCCGTTTCAGTCCTCGTACTACCTTTCAAATTTCGTGACAGAGCTGGGAATCGAACCCGGGCCTCCTGGGGTGGCAGCTATTCACACTAACCACTACACCACAGAGGCGGACATAGGCCTCTAATATATTTAATTTTATAAAGAGATGTACACAAATGCATTAGCATTCTAATAGGAATAATTTGGTATTGTTTGGTAAAAAATACTTCATCTCTCATTTTGAAGTTAAATAGAATATTTGGAGAGCGTTATGCAAGAAGGAACAAACCTAAACAAATCTACCGATTTTCATGTTCCTTTGGAACTCTTTGACATCAGCGTTGGTTTTTACACTAACTGCCGTGTCGTTGTACTCTTCATCTTTCTGCCTTTAACAGTTTGGATGATTTAATACTGATTTTGAACGTAACCAAACGTGTCGCATACCGACATCGTACGGCATGGAGTATCGAATGGACTTTTCTCTCCCTTTCTCCCCTCAAAATCCCCTTCGAGTATGATTCCCTTTCCAAACTACTCTCTGATATTAATGTTTTATTCGAATTAACCTATCAACCTCCCATCACGCAAGCTCAAAATCATTTATTTTTAGATCGTTACAGAAGGATCGATGTGTAAATTATGAAGTGAACATGAGGTGAATTTAATCTCGGTTTGCAGGATTAAATTTTAACATTTAGTATTATCAGAAGTTAAAAGAGTGGTAACTGTGTTGTGTATGCTGACAGATCCAGTAGTACGTACCAAAGATACGTTGAGTACAGACACCAGTGAGATTCGAATCCACAACCTCCCGATTTCGAAATAGCGAGCCTATGGGATGAACAGAATGTATTCCTTCGGAACATTAGCAGTCCTTCCCGCTGGAGACAACCGCTCTTCTCTTCAATAACGAAGAGTTAGAAAACGGTCTCTTTATCTTAAAAGTAGGGAAGAAATGAAAAGTAGTCAATGATTATCCTTTTCTTAAGGGCATATTATCTGCTCAAAATGATTTCCGCTTTCGTTTATGAAGACATGGTATCTCGGAAGGAAATTCCGTTATACACGCCTTAATACGTCTTCTGTTATTTCTCTCATTTGTTTTGTAGGGCGAACACCATATGTGTCACCAGATATCTTTTACACGCTGACATCGCACGAAATGGAGTGTTGAATGGACATTTTATCCCGCCCATCAAAAGTCCGACTACTTCGGCTGGATTTGAACCCGCGAACTTTGCACCCAGAAGTCACTAAATCACTGGACACTGGTCACTGGATATTTCACTTCCAACGTTGGTTTTATATGCAGTTAAGATTAAGAATATTCCTTGCCTGTGACAATAATGTTTTTGCTGTTTGTGTCATCAGTCCATAGACTGGTTTGACGCAGCCCTCCATTCCGCCCTATTCTCTACTAACCTTTTCATTTCTACTACTACATCCTACATCAGCTCCAATCTGCTTCTCATGTTCATGTTTTGGTATACCGCCTACGCTTCACTAAAAAACTAACTGAACAATTCTTGGGCGATTCTTATCATTCTGTCTCTTCTTATGGTCAAACTTCTCCACTCACTAATATGACGCACTACCTATTCATTCGTCCTTCGATCTCCCCATCTCTCTCTCAACATTCTTGTAACACCAGATTTCAAAAGCTTTCATTCTCTTTCTTTTTGACCTAGTTATCCTCAATCAATCAATCAATCAATCAATCAATCAATCAATCAATCAATCAATCAATCAATCAATCAATCAATCAATCAATCAATCAATCAATCAATCAATCAATCAATCAATCAATCAATCAATCAATCAATCAATCAATCAATCAATCAATCAATCAATCAATCAATCAATCAATCAATCAATCAATCAATCAATCAATCAATCAATCAATCAATCAATCAATCAATCAATCAATCAATCAATCAATCAATCAATCAATCAATCAATCAATCAATCAATCAATCAATCCTGATCTGCATTTAGTGCTTTCGCCCAGGCGGTTGATTCCCTGTCTGTTGTTTTCCTACCCTTTTCTTAAATGATTGCAAATAAATTGGAAATTTATAGAACATCTCCCTTGGTAAGTTATTCCAATCCCTAACTCCCCTTCCTATAAAGGAATATTTACCCCAATTTGTCCTCTTGAATTCCAACTTTATCTTCATTCATGATATTTAATAGTTTTAAATACACCACTCAAACTTATTCGTCTACTAATGTCATTCTACGCCATCTCTCCACTGACAGGTCGGAATATACCACTTAGTCGAGCAGCTCGTTTCCTTTCTCCAATTCTTCCAGGCCTAAACTTCGCAACATTTTTGTAACGCTACTCTTTTGTCGGAAATCACCCAGAACAAATCAAGCTGCTTTTCTTTGGACTTTTTCCAGTTCTTGAATCAGGTAATCCTGGTGAGGGTCCCATACATTGGAACCATATTCTAGTTAGGGTCTTACCGGAGACTTATATGCCCAGTCCTTTACAGCTTCGTTCATATTTCACTTACATACAACCCCACGCTCCAGACTAAAGTCTTCACAAACATTTTTCTAATTCCCATATCAATGTTGGAAGTGAGCAAATTTCTTTTCTTAAGAAAGGTCTTCCTTGCTTGTGCTAGTCTGTATTTTATGTCCTTCTTACTTACACCATCGTAGTTATTCTAATCCCTAGTAGCAATGTTCTTCCTTCCTTTAACAATTCATTTTCTAACATAATTTTTCCCGCATAAACTGCTTTCGTTCGACTGCACTCCACTACTTTCGATTTAGATTGATTTATTTTCATGTTTTACTTCTTCTAGAAGATTCTGTCCGTACCATTCAGCAGTTTCTCCAGATCTTTTACAGACTGAGATAAAATAACAATATCGTGGGCAAAGCTGAACAGTTTTGATTTCCTCCCTTACTATTATGGTTCCTTTTACAAATTCCTCTTCGATATTCAGTTAATATTTTCTCAAACTAACCTCGCCAGCTCCGTGGTGTAGGGGTAGCGTGCCTGCCTCTTACCCGGAGGCCACGGGTTCGATTCCCGGCCAGGTCAGGGATATTTACCTGGACCTGAGGGCTGGTTCGAGGTCCACTCAGTCTACGTGATTAGAATTGAGGAGCTATCTGATGGTGAGATAGCGGCCCCGGTCTAGGAAGCCAAGAATAACGGCCGAGGGGAATCGTCCTGCTGAGCACCCGACACCTCGTAATCTGCGGGCCATCGGGCTGAGCAGCGGTCGCTTGGTAGGCCAAGGTCCTTCAAGGGCTGTAGTGCCATGGGGTTTGGTTTGGTTCGAATTAACCTATCAACCTCCTATTATTCAAGCTCAAAATCATTTATTTTTACATCCTGTCAAAAGGACCGATGCGTAAATTATGCAGTGAACATGAGGTGAATATTTAAATACCTCTGTAAAGTAAACGTCTGGGCATTCAAATCTCTGGATTGCAGGATTAAATTTTAACATTTAGTATTATCAAAAGTTAGAACTTAACAGGGTTTGTTTAAGTTTGAGAGCGTAGATCTGTCCATCTGAGCTCTGTCTCTAGGTACCGGAGAAAAGTTTCTGTTAGAATGGGGAAGAGTGGTAACTCTGGTGTGTTTGCTGCCAGCTCCAGGACCGGGTGGCTCAGTGCCAAACACATCTGCCACGGTTCAAACAGGGTGAGAGCTCTGTAATTAAATTAACAAGGAATTGTGCAGAGAAATTATAACGAGGTTGGAGGGGGGAGGGGGGCGGAGATAACGTCCGAAAGTGAAAGGCTTGTTTAAAGGAAAACAAAAAGCAGTTGAGTTAAAATTAAACAGCAATTTACAAGATGCGGAGAAAAACACTGGTAATGAGATGAGTTCTCTGAGGCTATTGCAAATGTTGTTCCGCACTTTAATAATTTATTTTAATAATCTTAATTAGAATGTCGAATTATATTGAATAACATTCTGTATAATTCCACTCGGCTACTTTGATGCCGTTTCATTTCTCGAATAAATTCAATTCTTGATTTATATAAATAATAATAATAATAATAATAATAATAATAATAATAATAATAATAATTGTTTCGAGGTATCTGTGGAACAGCAGATGTGAAAGAAGGTGCGGGGGTGAACGGGTCTCAAACTACGAAATTAAAATTAATTTAAAATTTAACAAGGTTATATTTTCTTTTCAAAATCAAGAAATAACAAGCATGGCAGGTACAGAGTAGCAAGGCAACAAAAGTACAATTACAGTATTTAGCGGATTTGGGCTTCGAGCCCCGAACTCACAATTCTTGGGCAATTAGCCCAACTTTACTCCAAAATAAGTTTTAACAGAGGGGCAGAAAACCCCATTCATGCCCAGGAGCACTTGCTCCAAATTACACAGAAAAGCCTCCTCGAGGCATACAACACTCAATTTTCAAGAAAGAGCCACTCGCTCTCAAACCTTAAGCCTATCAAAGGCCACACCAAATTCCACTTTCAAGTTGTCCTCTAAGGACATAAACACAGGGATAAAATACCCAACCTACTGAGGCCTATTAAGTGAGAAAAGGTTAATTACATGGCCTCTAAAATACCAATTTGAGAGGAGGCGTTCTTGCACTCCTAACACATTTGTTTAAAACCTAATCTGGCCCTAGGCCGCTAATGCAAGGGCTAATCCCATACTAAAGAGGTGACTTTAGAAAGAAACAATTTACATTACGTTAAGGAAGAATAGGTTGTGAAAAATAAGTTCACCTCAAAACAATATGAATGGGAGCTCGAGAGGGTTAAGCACTCTCTATCCCAAAATGTAGTTTAAAAGATAGAATAGATACTAAGTGTCTTTACATTTAGGGAAAAGTTACATGGTGGAAAAGCTTCGGACCTGTCCCGAGAGTTAAACTGCTAAGCTAGCAAGAAAAGAAGTTATTAAACGGCCATTACCTTGTTGTAGAACTGCTGCCCGAAGAAAGAGGCGCTTCCCGCCCCCTGCTACGTACTTTACACTTTGAAAGTTGGTACTGAAGTGGCGCAGAGACCCGAAAATCAGCAGTTTATATAGTCTCGTGGAAAGTTCGAGGCGTTTCAGAAATGAGAACACCCGCCCACAAAAACTTTATTGGCTAGGGTTAAGCAAGATATTCAAGTTGGAGAAGATACATCTGATTGGTCAGAAATTAATTAAAGAAATTCGGGATTGGCTAAATTCAAAACCAGGGGAAAGAAAGGGTTATACAGCCAACTTAAACAATAACAGAAAGAAATTTAACAAGGAACAAACTTTTGAAATAAAAATTTCTCCAAAAAAAAAAAAAAAAAAACAGTTCTTTCACTTCGCACTAGGGTGCACCATTGTAGTTCTTCAGTAGTGTCCTCTAGAAGAGAAAGTTCACACTTCTTACTACAGGTAAAATAAAAATACATCGAAAACGACCCAGTTCAGAAACTCCAAAATTTCCAAGTAGTGACATCTTCTGAGAAACTTGAAAATTAACACCTTAGATAAAGTTCAGACTTCCTCCAGTAGGGGAGTTTCAACTGGCGCAAAGTTGGAATTAGCGGCGTGGAGGTGTACCGCCCGGTACAATAATAATAATAATCATAATAATAATAATAATAATAATAATAATAATAATAATAATAATAATAATAATGGGTGGTAGACCAGCGCTGATCCGCAGCATTCGTTATCAATAGGTGAGATAACTAGTCCTTTTATGATGTCGTACTCATATTGTTTTGGCTGCAAATTTCAATAGTTTTATGAATACATAATACCGGTACATAATAATTTATTCATTTAAATTAGTTTAAGTGGGCATCTGGGGAAGACAGCATAATGGCCGAACTGTTGAAAAACATCAAGCCGAACTCACTTAGAGAACTCACGCAGATTATCACGGACATCTGGATATCAGAACAGCTGCCTGAAGAATGGAAATGCGCACTGATATACCCACTGCACAAAAAGGGTGACCGCACAGATGTGAACAACTATAGGGATATTTCACTAGTACAAGTAACCTACAAGGTCCTTTCAGCGTGCCTACGTCAAATGACACAAGATCAGCTGAAACATGAGGTCGTTGAATACCAGGTAGGTTTTGGCCTTGATCGCTCTTGCGCAGAGCAAATCTTCAACCTAAAAGCTATTTTGAAAATCAAATCCCTCCGCAACACTCCAGTCATATGTACTTTTGTTGACTTCAAAAAGGTCTAAGACTCTGTTGACCGCCAGTCGTTGTTCAGTACCTTTTACAAACAAGGTTTGGATAGCAAGATATTGCGTCTGATCAAAGTGACATTGACAGACACGACATCTAATGTGAAATTCAAGGGGGAAATATCTGAACCCTTTGAGATCAAGACAGGCGTTCGTCAAGGTGATGGTCTTTAACCGCTCCTCTTCAACCTAAAGTCATCAAGAAATGGGAGAAAGAGCTGACGATACGAAACCACTGGATGCCAGTGCGACTAGGACAAAGCAAGCATGGACTAGAGGTCAGTTGTCTTGTTTTCGCAGGCAATCTCGCACTACTAACAGATAACGAAACCACTGCAATCAGATAAATAGAAATAGTTAAAGAGTGTGCAGAAAAAGTAGGCCTAAAAATCTCCTACCAAAAGACTGAGTTCTTCTGCACAAAATTCGATATATCGGTTTTGAACAAGAAATATGGCAAGATCAACGGAGTCCCACACTTTAAGTACCTACACGAAGTGCTCGAACCGACCGGAAAAGAGAAAATTGCGCAGATAACTAGGTTACTGAAGATGAAGAGAGCCTAGGGTAATCACAACAAAAACTGTGTGTCCACCTCCACCAAACTTCGTCACTACTACACTGTGATTAAACCGGAAGTGCTATACGCAAGTGAAACCCTGATGTTACCCACCAAAAACGACCTGGAGAACGTACTTAAAGAGGAAAGAAAAAGCATCAGAAAAATTATCGGTTCAAAGCTCACAAATGAAGGGTACAGGCTTCACTCCAGGGATACCATAGAGAGGTTGTCTCGCAGCAGACATCCGGGAGAGGCAAGTAAAATTTTATGGACACGTAACCAGACTCCCAAAATCTACACTTACCTTCAGAATCCTCAGATACATCCAGGGGTTCAAGACCTCTATACCATGGAATACACAAGTAAAACTCGATCTGGAAAGGGCGCAGGTAGATTCAACGGACATTGAGACAAAAAAAAATCTATAGTCACAAGATATACAAGTGGTAAGTAACGCCAGAGAAAGCAGCACCTAAAGCACCAAGGCTGAAGTGGACCGAAGAACAGAAGACGGCCTTTAGTGACCAAATGAAAGGACACTGGAAGAACAGGAAGAACAAGCAGTCATGAATCTTCACCTGGTCTGATATCGGCTTATTGCGTGTGTAATGATAATAACACCGGATATCTGTGGAAAAGGTGGGACTGAATATATCCGGAAGAGAAAGAAAAGCTCTAATAAATATTCTATGCACAAATGTAAAAAATGGGGAGATGTCACTCAAATCTGACAAAGAATTGTATCAAATAACAGAAGGAATGGTTGAACTGATGAGGAAGAAAAGGTTCCAGTTTTGCAGGATGGACAATAACAAGCTGAAGAAGGGAATCTATGAATTCTTCAGAAAGAAGAAGACAGAGCTAGAATGGTTTCGAGAAGTGAGTTTGGACTTGATGAATATGAGTGTTTCGGAAGATGATATAAAGGACAGAAATCGATTTAGACAACTTGTGAAAAAGTCCCGCGGTTTCCAGTAGACTGGGGAAACACTGGTAAGAAAAGGAAGGTCCTATACAGAAGAAATAAATTACAGAAAGGATGAAAATATACTGGCAGGGAGTAAAGGGAGAGGAGGCTAAGATGGTGAAACGTGGTCGACAGGCGGCCGAAACGAAAGGAATAATAATAATAATAATAATAATAATAATAATAATAATAATAATAATAATAATAATAATAATAATACCGAGCTCGATAGCTGCAGTCGCTTAAGTGCGGCCAGTATCCAGTATTCGGGAGATAGTAGGTTCGAACCCCACTGTCGGCAGCCCTGAAAATGGTTTTCCGTGGTTTCCCATTTTCACACCAGGCAAATGCTGGGGCTGTACCTTAATTAAGACCACGGCCGCTTCCTTCCCACTCCTAGCCCTTTCCTGTCCCATCGTCGCCGTAAGACCTATCTGTGTCGGTGCGACGTAAAACATCTAGCAAAAAAATAATAATAATATTCTCGTGTCAGATACATAAAAAACAGTTACAATAATTTCAAGTAACATTTAAATAATCTTGGACCAATACAACGCTACTTCGAGTCCTCTCTTCGTAGCTCGATGCAGGTCATCTTGCGTGCACAAAGATGGACACAGCGGACACTGCAACATATGCTGGATGGTTTGATCTTCTCCGCAGTCACACTTGGTGTTGTCTCCATTGATGAAGCCCAATCTTTCCAAATTAACTTTGGACCTTCCCACTCCTGATCTCAACCTATTGAGAGATTTCCAGATTGTCCAGCTCTCATTGGAACCGGGTGGCAAACGTTCCTCAACCGCCATCTGCTCAGAGCCTTGGGAGATCTTCGTCTTCCATAGCTGTATCCTTGCCTTCTCAGCTGGTACTATAAGTTCCTGAGATGTTCGTAGGAAGCTCTTTCTAGATTTCAGTCTCTGTACTGGAAGCTCATGTCCATGCAGTAGATGAGTACTTTCGTGCTTAACCTTTGTCCTTTCCTTATTTGCAGCTACTTCTCTTCGCACACCGGGTGGTGCTATCCCTGCAAGACGATAGAGTTTTTCAGTTGGAGTAGACTTTAGACAACCTGTAACAAGTCTGCAGGTCTCATTAGGTCTACCTCTCTGGCATGAGATGAATTGTACCAAACAGGGCAGGCATATTCCGCTGCAGAATAACATAGTGCCAAGGCGGAAGCACGAATAGTTTTTGGTTGGCTGCCCCATTCTGATCCAATAATAATAATAATAATAATAATAATAATAATAATAATAATAATAATGCTCAAGAACGGTTCGAAAATAATCTGATATGATGTCCCTTAAGGTGCCAAGTTTCGATTTTGACGTTCAATTTTACTCGACCAGAAACCGACGAGGTTACTTCAGTGCCTTGTGGCACGGCCAGTTATGGGTGGTAGTTTGGTATTCAAGAGACAGATGGGTTCGAATCCCGCGTCGGCCATCCATGAAAAGGTTTTCCATGGTTATCAATTTAATATTGAGGTAAATGCTACTATCATGGATGTATTTTCCAGGCCAGTGATATCTTCGATAACCATATCATTAGAAATATTATCAATGTTACGAAGACAGTCTACAGACATTTTAAGTGCGCCTGCTTAAGAAGGGAGAAAGTATTTTATATTATGATTTTGTTTTCCTATTGGTTGTTCCCTTCCATCCCGTCCCTTCTCAAGCGCCAGCTTGGTGGCTGCCTGCGTCCAGTTGTGAGTCCTCATTATCACTCCGACAGCTAGCGTGTTTAGTTCGGGGTTCCTTCGAGCCCGCGGCTGCTGGTCTGTACGTTGTATGAAGCCTTGGTGCTTGTGGCAATGGAACGCGGTAAGTGTGTGGCTCGTAGCTCAGTACGTCGTCATTGTCAGTGATGCCTTACTTGAAAGTACTTTTTAATTTCGTGTGGCTATTTCTAGCCGAGTGCAGCCCTTGTAAGGCAGACCCTCCGATGAGGGTGCCATGTGTAGGTAACTGCGTGTTATTGTGGTGGAGGATAGTGTTGTGTGTGGTGTTTGAGTTTCAGGGATGTTGGGGACAGCACAAACACCCAGCCCCCGGGCCATTGGAATTAACCAATTAAGGTTAAAATCCCCGACCCGACCAGGAATCGAACCCGGGACCCTCTGGACCGAAGGCCAGTACGCTGACCATTCAGCCAACGAGTCGGACACTTGAAAGTACTAATACTGTATTTGTTGGGGCAGTAAGCTCCTTTTGGTGAATTTACTTTGAGGACATTTTTCCCCTTTATATATATGCGCTACCGCTGTGTTCATAAATCAGACGAGTTTCATTAGTAAATACTTTGCTGTCATATGCTTCAACAGTTCAAGTTATGTTAGTTAAAACATTTGCTGTAAAATTCTGTAATTACGTTGTTGTAAATGAGAATATTGAAACTGAAGATGGTAAACGGACCGGGCGAGTTGGCCGTGCGCGTAGAGGCGCGCGGCTGTGAGCTTGCATCCGGGAGATAGTAGGTTCGAATCCCACTATCGGCAGCCCTGAAGATGGTTTTCCGTGGTTTCCCATTTTCACACCAGGCAAATGCTGGGGCTGTACCTTAATTAAGGTCACGGCCGGATCCTTCCAACTCCTAGGCCTTTCCTATCCCATCGTCGCCATAAGACCTATCTGTGTCGGTGCGACGTAAAGCCCCTAGCAAGAAAAATGGTAAACGGCTTCATTATTGTACCTATTATCGATCCAATTCCGTTCAATCATCTGGTTCTCTTTGTCCGACTCGTTGGCTGAACGGTCAGCGTACTGGCCTTCGGTTCAGAGGGTCCCGGGTTCGATTCCCGGCTGGGTTGGGGATTTTAACCTTAATTGGTTAATTCCAATGGCACAGGGGCTGGGTTTATGTATTGTCTTCATCATCATTTCATCCTCATCATGAAGCGCCGGTCGTCTACGAGCGTCAAATTGAAAGACCTGCATCCGGCGAGCCGAACCCGTCCTGGTATATCCAGTCACTAAAAGCCATACGACATTTCATTTATTATGGTTCTCTCCTATGAGCCTTATGCTTGTTCCTTCAGTCCCTCCCTCCTACCTATTCCTAGCCCCTGCAGTTACACCTACTCCCACAGATAACACATCTACACGTAGGTGTAGCTCATCCCCATGGGGTCTATCAGAAAAAGCATCTACAGAATTGGCGAACCGAATATGAGATCGGATACTCTCGGCACCAAAAGCTGCACGCTATATTGAACCTCCACCAAATGAAACGTAAATCCCAAATCATGTCTTTTATTTCTACCTTACATATTATTGACTATTTTATTAATTGTTTTAACCAGCTAGGCTGTATTCTCATATTCTTATTATATCAATACTTCAGAAAGTAAGCAAGGAATCTATGTCTGAAATTTTCAACTGTTGTTATGCAATAAGGCTAGATCCATTCTTGATAATGCGTAGCATGCACACAGCGTTACACTTTCTAGCACGAGCTAGAACAAATTGGTTATTTTCCTTAATTTTCCTCAGTGTCATCCTTGGCTTTGAGGATTTTTAACTGAGTCAGATGTGAGCAATGCTTGTGAATTATGGCGCAAGAGTATCACTCACTATGTCGGTTGATATGTGCGCTTCATTGAACTTGGAAAATGGATATGTAATAGCACATTCTAACTCACAGAGGAGCTGTTGGGTTTGGACTAGAAATACTTCACTGAAACTTTGATGAGTGAATGACTGAATATATCGTGAATTTAATAGCAGTGTATACTCTGTAGAAATATAGGAATCGGTTTAGCACTTTTTGATAAGAATTGGATGTTGACAAGATAACTAAAATTCCACGCTCTATAAATCAATTTTAGTAACAATATTAATAATGTTAGTAGTTTTCCGTCCCACTAACTGCCTTTATGAGTTTCGAGGACGCCGAGTTGCCGGTTTTTTGTCCAGCAGGTGTTCTTCCATGAACCAGTAAATCTACCGACATGAGGCGGACGTAGTTAAGCACGTTCTAATACCATAGAACGGAGCCAGGATCGAACCCGGGAGTTTGAGATCAGAGCGTAAGCACTTTACCGCTTGAGCTACTCATCTTCAGGGCTGCCGACGGTGGGATTCGAACCCACTATCTCTCGAATCACAAATGCGCACCCCTAATAACACTCCGTTCATTTTACTAACGCGAGGGGTATGCCAGTACTTCTGTATCGCTTATAATGGAAACGTAAATATTACATACCATGATATTTTGGCCCTGTAAATGAACGAGCTGGACGTTAATATTTTATTAGCACAGACGAGGAAACTGCCCGATGCCTGTTCAGCCCATGTAACAGCGGCAGGCATGCTGTGAAGTTCTGATTACTCAGTTGATCATCCTGCAGAGTTTCCTTGCAATCATACATTTCGATACACCAGGTTGTATTTAAAAGAGCGACATTCCATAATTGTAACACTAGTTCTGCCACTTCCCTTGTTATTCCCATCAACCACTCTTCAATGTATAACAGATCCTTCGTTATGGCACGACATTGGAATTCACTTCCATCTGCTGTCGGAAACTATGACTTAATATCAACATGTAGAGATTGCCTGTTGAATATCACTGATTGTTTCGTGTGACTCGTGAAGTCTGAGAGGTTGTGTGATTGTGGTACGTAGACTAGTAACATTGACATTTTACTGTACAGCTGAAGAACACTGTTGTTTTTATAATTATTATTAGCTTCTTATTATATTGTTATATTTATAGAGTAAATGTACATGATATTTAGCTTTTAACACGTGTACATAGACCATGGTCACACTTGTATTTCTGTTACTTTATTATGTATTGTGTTCTGTTTATGCACTGCTTATTTTTCTTAGTTTGTAATTTACGTGCTCAAGTGTAAGAGAGGGCCACGAGCCCTACTTCACCGCTACTAAAGTCAAATAAATAAATAAATAAATAAATAAATAAATAAATAAATAAATAAATAAATACAGTGACTCCTGTAGCGCTGTGTGGTAGTTGTGGGTGTGTAGGTGGTCAATATGCAGATATGCGCGCATCTCGGTCTTGGGTTGCTGTTGTTTCTCGTCGACGGCTCGCGCGCTGAACGAGCGTATAATACTACTAAATAGAGTAAAATCGACACTGGACAGTCAATTGGGTGAATATGAAGGTGGATTTAGAGAAGGAAGATCTTGCTTCGAACAGATTTTCAACCTGAAATCTATAATTCGACACCGATTAATAAACTCCAAAGACATAGTTGTAACATTTATTGACTTTAAAAAAGCCTTTGACTCTGTTGATAGGGAAACCCTAGATAAAGTAATCCGTGAATTTGGAGTTAAAACTAAATTGGCAAACCTAATTCGTGAAACACTTACAGACACTATCTCGAAAGTAAAATTTATGGGTGAAGTATCTCGACCTTTCAAAATAAATACAGTTGTCAGGCAGGGCGATGGTCTATCTCCACTCCTTTTCAATTGTGTCATGGAGAAAATTGTAAGAATTTGGAATGAAAAACTGAAAGAATCTAAAATATTGCCACTCATGCTGGGGAAGAAGAACAAAGGTGTTGCAATAAATTGCCTAGCATTTGCAGATGACTTTGCCATACTTTCGGAAAGCCTTACAGATGCAGCAATGCAAGTCAATCTCCTTGAAAAGACAGCCAACATGACAGGCTTGAGAATCTCTGCCGAGAAAACAAAATTTTTGACGAATATAAAAAGTGCCCCAAAGTTTTTAGCAACGGATATTGGTCGAATAGAAAAGGTTAAGAAATTCAAATATTTGGGTGAGGCAATTCAAGAAAATGGTTTAGAAAAATCTGCTATAGAGGAGAGGATACAAAAGATGGAAAGAGCATACGGTATAACTAAGATTACTTACAACAAAAAGTGCTTATCAAGGAAACTTAAAATAAAGCACTACAACACAGTAGTGAAACCAGAATGCCTTTATGCCAGCGAATGTCTAGCACTGAACTACAAGCTTGATAAATTAGAAATATTAGAAAGAAGAATTATAAGGAAAATATTATGTCCTCCAAGAATTGCAGAGTTTTGGAAATTAAGAAGTAACAATGAAATTTACCAGAACGTAGAAAACATATCAGAAACAATAAGAAAAAGGAGATTGCTATTTCTTGGACACATTTACAGAATGGATGACAATAGACTAACTAAACGAATCTTCAAGTACCTTTGGGAAAAGAAATCAACTACCACCTGGATTCAAGAAGTCAAGAAAGACCCGGAAAGGAACAACATACGGGAAGAAGAATTATTGGAAAGAAAGATTTTTAGGAAGAAAGTCTTACAAATGGAAGGATTCCAAGGGAGGAAGGAAAAGAAAACAGGCACAAAGTGGACTGAAGACAGGAAAAAGAAACACAGTGAAACAATGAAAGAATACTGGAAGAAAAGAAAAGAACAACTAAGGAGGAACAATTGAAATTGTAACGTGGTCCTTAGAAGGCCGGAACGCAAGAAGAATAAATAAATAAATAAATAAATAAATAAATAAATAAATAAATAAATAAATAAATAAATAAATAAATAAATAAATAAATAAATAAATATATATTTTTCTTTAAAGAACTGGTTCTTTTACGGCTGATTGTCCAGTACTATTAAGTTCAGAGTGTCTTAATTGATCCTCCTTGAATGTTGTGTAGCAATTGGTCTAATCTAACCCAAATAGTTCCCTTATTACTGAAGAAAGCAATGCGTAACTCCCACACCCCTCATTCCCCTTATACGCTAGTTCAGCGCGCGAGCCGTCGACGAGAAACAACAGCTACCCAAGACCGAGATGCGTGCATATCTGCATATTGACCACCTACACACGCACAACTACCACTCAGCGCTACAGGAGTCACTGTAAGAACCCAAACTTGCGCAATAGATTCATTGGTGGTGGCTCTATATTCCAGAAGACTCCTCAGAAGTCCTCCATATTGACGACATCACTGAGTGGCTCGCGTTCGATAAACTAGATCACATCAAACTGAACATGAGACCAGAATGTTGTTCTCTGATGAAGTGTGAACTGGTTTACACCCTGATGGCAACTCTCTGCCAATATGGAGGATAAGAGGAGAACATTATAACGGATCATTCTCAGTAGAACGCCAACAACAGCTTGGAGTTTAAGCACTGTTCTGAGTAGGTATCATGTTCGGCTGCCGTGCACCCCAGTTTCACATTCAAGGAAATATGACGACCGCAGTATACGAACTCAATGTTCTTCTACCCTTACTAAGCGTTCTTGCAGAGACTGTAGGAGAAGGGTTCACTCCGATGGAGATAACGTTCGTCCATACCGTTCAGCAGCTGTGGATTGATTCCTGGAGGAACGTGGTATCACCAGAATGGACTGGCCAGCGTCTTCTCCGGACATGAACTGCATAGAGCATGCGTGGACCTTTGTTTAAAGAGCTGCTTCCAACCGTCAACATACAACACTCACGATTAGGGGATAACGTATGCTGCCATTGAGAAGAGAGACCGTTTGCCTCACGAACTGCTCTACGATTTCGTACTGAGTATGTTCCGCCACATTCAGGAGTACCTCAGGGTTCGTGCAGGACCAACACGTTATTAACTCATGTGACTGGATTGAAAATTATCTGTGGAGGTTCCGTAACATGTTTGGTTTAGTCTTATACCGAGGGTTTTAATGTTGAAAATATTTCGCAGCAGGCACAGTAGGAGACCCCATACCACGAAAAAACATAAAATTAAGCATTTTCCTCAATTATGCCGAAAGTGGAAGGGCTAAAGGGCCCGGAAATTGTGAGTCTTGGATAACTCTATCGAACTAAAAAACAAATCTCGAAAAATCACTTCCGGCCTGAATGCAGTTACGGAAAAACAGCCTAAAATAACTTGTTCCTTTGCTCGTTTTCTTTAGATTCAAATATTTCTGCAATGTGCTCCTTTGTTCAATACCCTCAGTCACTTTTTGATTTTTTTTAAATTGTCCACACCGAATGGGCTTAAGTGAAACTCTGTATTGGCTCACATTAGCGCTCGTAGTGGTCCTTACGTGAAACAATGCATTGACTCAGATTAGCGCTCGTAGTTGTCCTTACGTGAAACAATGCATTGACTCACATTAGCGCTCGTAGTGGTCCTTACGTGAAACAATGCATTGGCTCACATTAGCGCTCGTAGTGGTCCTTACGTGAAACAATGCATTGACTCACATTAGCGCTCATAGTGGTCCTTACGTGAAACAATGCATTGACTCACATTAGAGGTCGTAGCGGTCCTTACGTGAAACAATGCATTGACTCACATTACATGTCGTAGTGGTCCTTACGTGAAACAATATATTGACTCACATTAGCGCTCGTAGTGGTCCTTACGTGAAACAATGCATTGGCTCACATTAGTGCTCGTAGCGGTCCTTACGTGAAACAATGCATTGACTCACATTAGCGCTCGTAGTGGTCCTTACGTGAAACAATGCATTGACTCACATTACATGTCGTAGTGGTCCTTACGTGAAACAATATATTGACTCACATTAGCGCTCGTAGTGGTCCTTACGTGAAACAATGCATTGACTCACATTAGATATCGTAGTGGTCCTTACGTGAAACAATATATTGACTCACATTAGCGCTCGTAGTGGTCCTTACGTGAAACAATGCATTGACTCACATTAGAGGTCGTAGCGGTCCTTACGTGAAACAATGCATTGACTCACATTAGCGCTCGTAGTTGTCCTTACGTGAAACAATGCATTGACTCACATTAGCGCTCGTAGTGGTCCTTACGTGAAACAATGCATTGGCTCACATTAGCGCTCGTAGTGGTCCTTACGTGAAACAATGCATTGACTCACATTAGCGCTCATAGTGGTCCTTACGTGAAACAATGCATTGACTCACATTAGAGGTCGTAGCGGTCCTTACGTGAAACAATATATTGACTCACATTAGCGCTCGTAGTGGTCCTTACGTGAAACAATGCATTGACTCACATTACATGTCGTAGTGGTCCTTACGTGAAACAATATATTGACTCACATTAGCGCTCGTAGTGGTCCTTACGTGAAACAATGCATTGACTCACATTAGAGGTCGTAGTGGTCCTTACGTGAAACAATGCATTGACTCAGATTAGCGCTCGTAGTTGTCCTTACGTGAAACAATGCATTGACTCACATTAGCGCTCGTAGTTGTCCTTACGTGAAACAATGCATTGACTCACATTACATGTCGTAGTGGTCCTTACGTGAAACAATGCATTGGCTCACATTAGCGCTCGTAGTGGTCCTTACGTGAAACAATGCATTGACTCACATTAGCGCTCATAGTGGTCCTTACGTGAAACAATGCATTGACTCACATTAGAGGTCGTAGCGGTCCTTACGTGAAACAATATATTGACTCACATTAGCGCTCGTAGTGGTCCTTACGTGAAACAATGCATTGACTCACATTAGAGGTCGTAGCGGTCCTTACGTGAAACAATGCATTGACTCACATTAGCGCTCGTAGTGGTCCTTACGTGAAACAATGCATTGACTCACATTAGCGCTCGTAGTGGTCCTTACGTGAAACAATGCATTGACTCACATTACATGTCGTAGTGGTCCTTACGTGAAACAATATATTGACTCACATTAGCGCTCGTAGTGGTCCTTACGTGAAACAATGCATTGACTCACATTAGAGGTCGTAGCGGTCCTTACGTGAAACAATGCATTGACTCACATTAGCGCTCGTAGTGGTCCTTACGTGAAACAATGCATTGACTCACATTAGAGGTCGTAGCGGTCCTTACGTGAAACAATGCATTGACTCACATTAGCGCTCGTAGTGGTCCTTACGTGAAACAATGCATTGACTCACATTAGCGCTCGTAGTGGTCCTTACGTGAAACAATGCATTGACTCACATTAGAGGTCGTAGCGGTCCTTACGTGAAACAATGCATTGACTCACATTAGCGCTCGTAGTGGTCCTTACGTGAAACAATGCATTGACTCACATTAGCGGTCGTAGTGGTCCTTACGTGAAACAATGCATTGACTCACATTAGCGCTCGTAGTGGTCCTTACGTGAAACAATGCATTGACTCACATTGGTGCTCGTAGTGATAGAAAAAGGAAAAATGCTAATTTAATCGACCGGTTAACGATAATTAAGAAAAAGATTTTAATTTTTAGGAATAAATAAAGGATATATTCTCATAATTTATTATATTTTATTTAACTCAGATTCGTAGCCCATATCCCTAAATGTTTTCAACACTGAGCTGCTGCCTTAAGGGCTAGAACTTTTAAAATTGGAATCGAAGGTACAAGGAACTGTATATTATCGTTGCGTTTACTATTCTAACTTTCACATTAATATATCCGTTCATCTTCACAACAGCAGAATCTGGTATACACTTAACGTTTTTGATAAATGTAATAAGTCATGTGACAAATCCCTTTGAGGATATACTTTTTTAATTTCATGGAATTCGGCGTTGGGATTCAGATATAATATCATTTCGAAATGCAGAGAGACAGACGTCATTTCATTCTGAAAAAAATTTGCCTATATCTTAAGGCCGGAGATCATCCAAACGTTTGTGCAACGTAACGCGAAAAAATGCGCGACGCAAGTGTAACCGTAGCAACCGTGCAGGCTATGTCTCATGGCGGGTTTTCATTTGAAATAACAGCCATTGATGGATGGCCATTTTATCATATTATTTTCGCAAAGGCAAATATCGTTTCTGTTTTATACAAAGTGATTGTGAGAGACCCGTGTTTGAAATGCCTGCTTCACCGACTTTCTTACGTTGGCAGGATAAAGAGGCATATTTTCAGAAATGTCGTTAATGGACTGTGAAGGAACTATGCTAGAGTACAAAGTTGAGATGCTCTTTAAATTCAGTTAAGGGATATCCTTTTGTGCTGTCGTGAACTTAAATATAAGTTAGCTCTGTTTACGTTCCTTCGCAATCAATAGTCTCTGTGCGATGCAGAACGTCAGAGCGAACTCAAGAGAAGACATATCTCGGAGAGGCATATTACAAAGTTGGAGAATGCTAGATGGAATTGACAAAGGAGATTTATGGTATGTCAAAAGTGAAGGAACTTTATCCCTTGTGTGTTCAGCAGCAATGTGCTTCTGTCTCTTTATGTTATCGCTATTCGTGAATACAAAGGGAATTGGGTTTTGTCGTAAGTATAAATCATTATTCTGTACCAGATAATTTCGGTTCAACTTTTGGGGATATTCTGATCATCAGACTGTTAGACTTAATGTGCTGTGAGTAGAGGGTACGCGTTTGGTAGTCGTGATGTTGGTTGTTGAGATTGTTAAATGAAAGGAAATTAGCCTACAAGTAGGCAACCACCATGCCACATTAATAATCAGACGGAAATTGGATGAGTTTCGACTTTTGGAAGAATGAGAGAATCGGAAAAAGAAACAGAAATGCTACAAATTATACGATGATGTTCAGACTGTTGGCCTTAATGTGTCTTTGATTACAGGGTGAGACAGGTGGCTGTTATTATTAGTATTTTAATCGAAATTAGCCTATAACTAGGCAACTATCATCTCACAATCATAATCAGTGGACATTGGATGAGTGGCTAGTTTGGAAGAACAAGGATAATGTGTCAATGAAAGACTATCAAGGTATCGGCAGTCTATTATCTTCGGTGTCGGATGAGTACCAGAGTTGACCATGGCAGGTCGGGCAGGAACGATGAAAGCGAGGAGCAAGGAGGAGGCAACCTTCACTCCCAGTATGAGAAGGTTAGGATTACACCTTGGTGGGTCGACTGGTACAAGTGCTAGCATTCAGAGTCCAAATTGATGGGTTCGATTCCAGTTCAGTCAAGTGGTATTTTATTAAAGTGCCTCATGGAGATAGATACGCCGGTACGTAAAAGGAATCCCGTGGGACGGAATTACGGCACCTCGTTGTTTTAAAATACCGAAAATTTATTAATGTGCCGTTAAACCAACAAAATTACTTTTTTCTGCTAGTTGCTTTACGTCGCACCGACACAGATAGGTCTTATGGCGACGATGGGACAGGAAAGGTCTAGGAGTGGGAAGGAAGCGGCCGTGACCTTAATTAAGGTACAGCCCCAGCATTTGCCTGGTGTGAAAATGGGAAACCACGGAAAACATCTTCAGGGCTGGCGACTAATATTACACCTGGCAATCTATTTTTATGACAGGCAGAAAATACCGTGACCGCTTTGTACAACAGAGGACGTGATAGCTGAGTGACATCGTTTGTGATTTCTCTTAACGAAGGCCACTGTTCGAACATGTGCGGACATGTAACCTCTCAGTGGTTCGGGTACCACAAAAATGGAAGCACTGTGAATTCAATAATAATAATAATAATAATAATAATAATAATAATAATAATAATAATAATAATAAAATTGTATCTACCGTGTGTCTGTACATTGACTATTTTGGCGAAATTTCTGTTTCAGGTGTAATAATGACCATATGAATATATTTTAGCTTTGGTGTCTCTTTTTCCGTCTATAACTTGAAAACTACTGGATACATTTCTACCAAACTTCAGATTTGGAATCCACCTGTTTTTGGGTAGGTTTTAGGGACAATAATGTTTCTAAATCACTGTATTCACTGGGGGGTTGAAACGAAACCGAAACCGTGATTTTGCACTCCCACAACATATAAACAACCAAACTTAATGGAAATATTCCTGCCTCAATGGAAATCAGTTTCTAAACTATTTTTAATATGCATCATTTCGATACGAGGATTATTAAGGGAGATAACATTAACGGGCCGTATTTCGGTACAAGTCCTACCGGACTTAACTCAAGAGCGAGTGCGTGTAAAGCCTATTTCTTATAACTTGAAGACTACTGCAGATATGTCAACTAAACTTCATATTTAGCATCCACCTGTCCAATGGTAGGTTTTGATGTCCATACCATTTCGAATTCCCGGAATGGACTGGGGGTTCATTGGGAACCGAAATAGTGATTTTACTCTTCCACAATATATACAAGACTAACCACACTAGAAGTCAACCAACCTTCAGGAATATTCATTTCGAAAACATTTTTCTCATGTGCATTTCTCGATAGGAGGATTAATAATGGAGATGTCATGAACAGTTGGTTTTGCAGGCTATGTTCAGCGGACATAGCCCAAAAGGTGTTGTCGTAGAGCAGATTTTTGGTATATATTAATTAAATCGTAACGAGCATGTGTCTGTACATTGATTATTTTGGGGAAAGTTTCGTACAGATACCCGTTTCAAGTGTAATAATGACCATCTGGATATCTGTTAGCTTTATTTTCCTGAAAGTCCTCATTTTAACCCCTCCCTCAAAGCAGTATTGAGGCACAGTCTGACAGACGAGCTAGAAAATTGAAATTTGGAAAATTTATATGTCTTAGCCTGTAATCGAGGGAAAGGTTCCAAGATCTTTAAATATTTATATTTTACCCCCACAGGTCGCCTACGGGTGTCAAATCAAAAGACCTGCACCTGGCGAGCCGAACACGTCCTCGGGCACTCCCGGCATTAAAAGCCATACGCCATTTCATTTACCACCATACTGATCAGGAATCAGAGCTACCATGCGAGCCTGTATGCCGGCTCATGACTCATAAGCTGTAGTCTAGTTGGGTTCTGAAGCCTCACAGATTATTTCTAAAACACGTCCTTGACATTTCCAGGGGAAACATTTTCTACGATATGTTTGTCACTGATCCTCAGCGAAAGCCTTAAGCCCTATTGTACCATGTCTTACCGGCTCGAGACAATTCCGTAACGAATTCTCGATCCTTCCGCACTATTCACATATGTGCATGCTAGAATGAAATTTAAGATAATTTGGGAGAAGGCCGTATGACACAAGACGAGGGAACGTACTCTTTGCGGACGATGTGATCGAATTGGTCCGTAAAGAAGAAAAGTTCAGAGAAGTCTTCCAGAAAAAAGGTGAAATAATGTTATTTGCTTTACGTCCCACTAACTACTCTTTTACGGTTTTCGGAGACGCCGAGGTGCCGGAATTTTGTCCCGCAGGAGTTCTTTTACGTGCCAGTAAATCTACCGACACGAGGCTGACGTATTTGAGCACCTCCAAATACCACCGGTCTGAGCCAGGATCGAACCTGCCAAGTTGGGGTCAGAAGGCCAGCGCCTCAACCGTCTGAGCCACTCAGCCCGGCCCAGAAGAAAGGGACAGACAGTTAGACATCCAGTTTAACTAAGAGTAAATACGATATGCAATGTCTGTATGTGAAATCAACACAAACCGAGCTCGATAGCTGCAGTCGCTTAAGTGCGGCCAGTATCCAGTAATCGGGAGATAGTGGGTTCGAGCCCCACTGTCGGCAGCCCTGAAGATGTTTTTCCGTGGTTTCCCATTTTTACACCAGGTAAATGCCGGGGTTGTACCTTAGTTAAGGCCACGGACGCTTCCTTCTAATTCCTAGATCTTTCCTCTCCCATCGGCGCCGTAAGACATATCTGTGTCGGTGCGACGTAAAGCAAATAGCAACAAAAAAAAAAATCATCACAAGAATGAGGCCAAACAACAGGTTGAGGTGCACCTGCTGTAAAAGAGTCAATGTCGTACCCATTTTCAGTGTATCGCTACAATATTGTGATAATGAATAAGCTTAGAATACTTCAGTTTCTAAGTATTTTCGGGCTTAAGGAATGGGGTGTTAAGGCGACACTCCGGATATAAAAAGGCATTTTTACCTAATGCATGGATTTTCACGAAACTTCGTGGGAATGCCACCTACATAAAATTAGAGGTATCACGAACATCATATATCGTATACAATTAATAGTTTTTCCAAAATAATTTTTTGAAATTTTAATCCACTTTTTTCATGAAAACATGTTAATGGAAATTGGTAATTAGGTACATAATACTTCTTTTAAAAGCACTAAGTATCGATTTTTCTGTACATAATTTATATAAGGCGATATATCGTAGTAACGTTTGTGTAATTATTACGTTCTAAAGTTTTGTACTTAAAAATCTCTACTACTTGAAAAATTTCTGCAATCAAAAATTCCATACGCAGGTTTTTTAGTATAGCTGTGATACATAAGCCATACAAATTTGGTTACATTTGGCAGAATATTGTGGGAGAAAAATGGGATTACAATTGGCAAACAAAAATAGTTTGAATTAACTCCGCGACAAGAAAAAAGAAACGTAATCCTTTCAAATTCTGCCGTTAAAAAAATCTCATTAAAATGACCAAAAAATCGATTTTTATCTCCGGAGTGTCACCTTAATAGGAAATTCATAAAATTATCTCCACAATATGGGAAAATCCTGGGTAAAGACAGGCTTTTATTCATAAAAATGCACTGTCGTTCATGTGATGAATAAATAATATGTTGTCTACCTGATTGCTCCCAAGTAATGTAACCGTCGCCGTAGATATTAAATATCAGAACAACAATTCAGTTGTCCTAAGGTTAAAGTTCAAGAAAAATGATCGGCAAAGTTGAATCGCATAATTCTGAAGTATGATCATGCCCATCACGCAACGAAAATATTACGAAGATGTATGAGACTTGTTGAGAATCTTTTCGACAACCACCCTGTTTTTTCCGTCATGATCAAAAGAATTTCATCTCCTCCGAGAAACCATCATTGGGAATAGGCTGCTTTACGAATTCTCCAGCTCCAAAACACCAGATTTTTAAGCCTAAAATTTTAAAAATCCTGCCAGATTGATGAGGCACAGTCGTAAACATACTGAATAGTACCTTACTCTTATCGTGTCGACGTTAAAATCTTTATATATTTTGGCACTAAAGGATTAATGAACTTAGGTGTCCACCAAATTTTTACGTTGAGTTATAGAAGGAGGTTCACGAGTCAAAGTTACGCCGGGTACTAAACTAAAAAAAATTACTAAAAACACAATGATATGATGACCACAATAGGTGTGTAGGGGTAAGGCTAGTGAAATCACAAGTGAACTTTATTTATGACGCAGCGCGTGGAGAGATCGCTTATTTAAAGCACAAAGCTATACCGCAGATTTCGCTCCCGGCAACATTTCATGGAGAAGTCCATTTACCGCATTCGCGATTCTAGTTATTTATTCAATAACATGACCGATATAGGATTTATAACGTGGGGAGTCAAAGGTCGACCGTGCTTTTTGACTTTTGTTCCCATTACCGTAGAATAATCTCAGTATCTCCGAGCCTTGTGAATACAGTGGAAGAGCACGTAACAGGTTTGTGAAAAATTACACGTGGATCGTGGTTGGAGGATTGTATGCATACTTCAGGAGTTATTACAGTGGAATAACGACACTACATTATACATTTTTAACTTTGTTCTGAGAAGTTTGCAGTGAATATCATAATGCAGGATTGAAAGTAAAATAGAAATATGTAGAGGCCCGCTATAAAATCTACAGGCCGATTTTTCCTACGTGATGTCTTACTTATAGCGAGGAGGGGATGGTTTCTTGAGAAACCCTTGAATGAGTTCTGTCGGTCAAATCTGGTGCCTTATGGTCTATTCATACTAATAGTAATTACATTCTTGCTTTCCTTCTTTATTTCTCTCTTTATTTATTGCTTTTTCAACCTCAAAGGTCGGGGATAAAATTGGCGAGGAGGACCAATACCTCGCCCAGGGGGAACAGGGTCCATGTGGGGGGGATGGGACGGTTGGAAGGAATAGGCAAAGAAGATGTGAGCTTGCGGTCGTGGTCTTAATTTAAGTACCAGAGAAGTAGTGCGAAAACACGGAATACCATTTCGAGGATGCATGAGGTGGGAATCGAACCCCCTCTACTCATTTGACCTCCCGAAGCTGAGTGGACCCCGTTTGAGTGCTCGTACCACTTTTCAAATGTCTTGGAAGAGCCGGGAATCGAACCCGAGAGTCCAGGGGTGGCAGCTAAGCACACTATCTACTAGACCACAGAGGCGGACAATTAAATTATTTATTGTTTCAAATACTAGTGTGATTCTATGAGTATATTCTATTTGATTCTTACTACTAAAATTTCTGTCACACTTTGTTAGGCACACCTGCGTTACTGTTTGAGTACTTTTGACTGGAGTCATTTCTTTACTTTCCATCTGTTCATCGAATATTTCTGTCCTCGGCTTTTCTCAAACACTATTGATGCATTAATGCAGTCATAGCTTTCTATTTCTTTCGTTTTTTCCAAAGAAGCAACATTTTCTGTCGTTTTCTGAGATCTCCCATTTTCTCTCTTCATTCACTTCAGATAATCTTTGATGAAATCTACTATTATGTGTAGGGGGTGGGGGCAAGGTCACTTTATCTTGCCTCTCTTTTAACAGGTATTTCTCCAGGAAAAAGAGAAGCGTGGGACGATTAGTTTATTTACATTGTCTTCACCCTAATGTTCAAATCGTACAATAACTAACACTACTTAGGGTACATTTCCCACGTTTATCCAAAATTTGGGCCTTTAACACAAAAAACAAATTACATTTTTGACAGCAGGAAAAATGCTTTCAAGAACACTCATTAGTGTCCAGGAACGCGCTATAATCAATATTTAATAAGCATCATAACTATAAACATTATATTGATCAGCGAAACCCAATTTCAAACCTGAAAAACTTGTATCGAATATCGATTAGTAAATACAATATGCACATAGCATTTGTTAATCACATTCTTACAATTTCTCATTAAATATTTCTTTTACTTCAGCCAGTAATTTGCACATAACTTACTGGTATGAAATTCCCATGAACATTTACTATATAATATGGCGTCAACGGAAACCATAAAAAAAAGTTAGTGGGACGCAAAATTAATAACATATACCATAACAGAATAAAGATATGGTTGATAATTTTGTCTCTGTTAAACAGGGTGTCGCACCAGCCAGGCATGGAATTGGAATATTTCACGTTTGTCTCTGTAATGACAACCCATTTTCTTTTCACAGTCTTCCAAATGACACCTGGGAAAGTAACGGTGGAAAGTCCAGCTCCATGGCTAAATGGTTAGCGTGCTGTCCTTTGGTCACAGAGGCCTCGGTTTCGTTTTCCGCCAGGATGAGGAATTTTAACAATCATTGCTTAATTTCACTGTAATATAGGCTGGGTGCATGAGTCATCTTCATCGTCGCTTCATCATCATCATCATCATCATCATCATCATCATCATCATCATCATCACGACATGCAGGTCGCCTACGGGCGCCACATCAAAAGACCTGCACCTGGAGAGCCCAAAATGTCCTCGGAAACTAAAATCCATACGTCGTTTCGTTTTACCGTGTCCACTCAGCAACCACAGTGCATGTAACCTGCCACCTGGGCGACTGCCTTCAATACAGATCAGTGATGATTGTTTGATTTATACTGATATTTATTTAATGTTAATTTTCAAATCCACAGTCCATTACCCTGCCTGATCCCCAAATTTCACAATTATAATTTCCTCTTTTGTGGTTATTTGAAATAATACTCCTATATTAAGAAGCCAGCAACCACCGAGGAATTCCGGAAAAATAAATAGCTCAGACGAAATAGCTGCGTTATAGCCATAACTGTCGACAATGTTATAAAAAATGTTCTGAAAACACTCCGTTAAACCACCTTTCTGAGAAAGCGAATAGTGATCATTGGAAAGACACATTTTTTCACAAGTAGGTAGTTCACACTTCAACAAAATGTATTTTATGATTGTCTCACAAACATCGACATTTATTTAACATAAAGTTATAAATTATTCAAAAGCATTCGTGAATTCTGCGGTACCAGATCGATAAATACGCGAATAAAAATGTGTCACTGGAAAGATAAACTACGTACATAATACTACACAGTCTGTGCACACAGTAAGTGCATTAAATTCCATGGATATTTGTGGAATGGTGTGATGGTTACATAAACTTCAATACGATAATTTGATGGTCGACAGTGAGATGTCCTCAGTATTCGTATCAACGAATTGATGGAGAATTTGTTTCTCTCACAAACAAGAATTGTTTGTCTAATTTGTGATGCTTCAATAGACAACTCATGAAACTTTAAATAAAGCATTATTATTTTGATGTTTTGTCGTATCCTCCCCCGCGTTTGTCAACTCTTATCAGGATCGGATTTTGATATCGATTCTGTTTTATTATTCCGTTTTAGTGTAAAAGGAGCTGCCTAGCAGAGGCGGTAAACTCGTGCTCATTTCATCCAAAAGGATGTGGGTTCGATTCCCCGTCAGGAAGTATAAAAACCTAAGGAACGAGATTTTCAATCCCATGGGTTGGAAAGACATTGAGGTTGACTCAGTCTACACCAAAAGTTAGCCTCTCCAGGGGCGTTCGTGGCCAGTACGGAGATGACTTGGCTCCTCTTCTTTAGCGTACTGCTTTCAGTGCCGGCAGTGCCCGATGTAAGGTTGGGCTCGCCAGGTCCGTAGAATTATTTGCCGGTACAACTCATGAGGGTGATCTATATATTCCGTATAGGGGGAATTGTACGGGCTAGGAACAGGAAATAGAGGACCGTCCAACTGTGAGAGATACCACTCTGGCATTTGCTTGGAGTGAAAATGGAGAAAGCACGAAAAACCATCCTCTGCATGGTCGACGGTGGATTCGAACCCATCTGTCCCTCGACTACTGAGCTAGCAGAAAACGCACTGACCTATAACCCACAGACCCCATGGCGCAACAGTCCTACAAAGCGACCACTGCCCGAAGGCCTGCAGAGCTATCTCACCGTTAGATAGCTCCTCATTTCTATCACGTAGGCTGAGCGGACCTCCAACTAGCCCCAAAATCCATGACCTGGCCGGGAATTGAAAACGGGTCCTTCGGGTAAGAGTCACGCATGCTACCCGTACACCACGAGGCCGGCACAACCTGTCCTTTTTTTCATGTAAGTTAGTATTAGTAACTGCCTCTGTGGTATAGTGTTTCCCTCCGGATCCCAAGATAGCGGGTTCAAAACCGGCAGAGGTAGTAGGATTTTTGAAGGGCGAAAGAAAGTTCATTCGACATTCCATGTCGTACGAGGTCGGCATGAACAAGATCTCTGGTGACACATATGGTGTCACAGCCACAGACGCCCAAGAGAGTTTCGGTTTACTCGGTCTGCCATCTGGTAGGCCTAGAGTAAAATAGAACGTCGAAACTGACGAGCAGACAGACAGATGGCGTCGAATTGAAATGTCTGCACACGGTAGCTGAGGCCATACGATTATTATTATTAGTGGTAGTAGTAGTAGTAATAGAAGGGAGATGTATTTAGTGATGTCCGAGTTTCTGTCTATTCCCCTCTATCTAGGGAGAGTTTCATTAATAACACGGGGTTCTAACAGGTCGAACCGCTGATGTTTATGTAAATCTCACAGGAGAGCCATAGTTGATATTTAATACTCGTCGAATGCGCTTTGCGTATTTCTCTGTGATCCTGCCCCGACTAATGACTTTAATGACAACATTAATTATTAAACTCTTCCATCTACTGCTCATGTGCGTCAAATGTGCTTAAACGCTAGCTTACTCGAAAGTTAATTCCCAGAGAGTGTTAATCCAAGTAAATCACTCCAAATGAGTCGTTCTGCACGGCAGAGAGCATATTGCGAAACTGCACGCTGCACAACATTTTCAAATGGGAATTATTTCTCATGAAGAGATCATTTGATAAGTAGTTCATCATCATCATCTGTTTACCCTCCAGGTTCGACTTTTCCCTCGGACTCAGCGAGGGATCCCACCTCTACCGCCTCAAGGGCAGTGTTCTGGAGCTTCAGACTCTTGGTCGGGGGTTACAACTGGGGAGAATGACCAGTACCTCGCCCAGGCGGCCTCACCTGCTATGCTGAACAGGGGCCTTGCGGGGGCATGGGAAGATTGGAAGGGATGGACAAGGAAGAGGGAAGGAAGCGGTCGTGGCCTTAAGTTAGGTACCATCCCGGGATTTGCCCGGAGGAGAAGTGGGAAACCAAGGAAAACCACTTCCAGGATGGCTGAGGTGGGAATCGAACCCACCTGTACTCAGTTGACCTCCCGAGGCTGAGTGGACCCCGTTCCAGCCCTCGTACCACTTTTCAAATTTTCTTGGCAGAGCCGGGAATCGAACGCGGGCCTTCGGGGGTGGCAGCTAATCACACTAACCACTACACCACAGAGGCGGACTTGATAAGTAGTTTCTGAAGAATAATGAAAATCTTTTTTTTGCTATTTGCTTTACGTCGCACCGACACAGATAGGTCTTATGGCGACGATGGGATGGGAAAGGCCTAGGAGTTGGAAGAAAGCGGCCGTGGCCTTAATTAAGGTACAGCCCCAGCATTTGCCTGGTGTGAAAATGGGAAACCACGGAAAACCATCTTCAGGGCTGCCGACAGTGGGGCTCGAACCCACGATCTCCCGGATGCAAGCTCACAGCCGCGCGCCTCATATAATAATGAAAATCACATTGGGAGACAGTACAAGGGACCTATGATCGATTTTGTTTTATGATTTACTTGAGAATGTGGACGGCGTTCTGCTCAAGTTCTAGGTTCATGAGGAGCAGCATCTGTTTATTTTTATACAGGGTGTATCAGAAATATACGGACAAATATGTGGGATACTCTTCGTGTTACGTTAAGAACGATGATGCAATCGGATTGGGGGAGAAAATGTTTATTTTCGAGAAAATAAGAGTACTTTGTTTCTTCCGGGCACGCGATTCAAATTGACTAACTCGCCGCATTTCTTATGCCAAAGCACAAGCCGCTGCCCTGCTTCAGGGAAGACAAAGAGAGGGACGGGAAGTGGGGTGTATGATGGATACAGAGATAATGCTTCGTTTATCAAACAGTCGTAACTGCACACACAGTACAAGAACACACTGTAATGAATACACAGTCAAGCAATGCACCAGATCATTTCTCCTCTCGTTTGTTGGTCGCAGTAATAATCTTTATTATTTAACATGCTCGAAGACGTAATGCTGCCGCCCCAAGATTGTGTACTCCTTCACTCACAACATAATGAAAGGAATAAAATACTGAACAAAGTAAACATTTTTTTTCTAGTGGCTTTACGTCGCACCGACACAGACTATCTTAGCGCTGGCGACGGTGGGATTGGAACTCACCATCTTCCGAATACAATATCACAGCTAGGTGACCCTAAACGCGCGGCCATCTCCCTCGGGAATCACTGAACCTCTTGAGACCTGCTGAGGAGTTGCACGACACGAGAGGGAGCGGATCCGGTCAATAACCCAAGCAATGGGGCTCAGAACTTCGGAATAACATGACACTCTAGTATCTGCAGGTAGTTCGGCTTGGCGGCAGAAATCTTGACAGCCCGTAAAGAGCTGTTCCGCAACTTATACTATATATACTAAACGTGTTAATTTATCGAAATTTTCAAAAAAATAAATAACAAAATTCCATATGATATGTTTTTGACCGGTCAACATAATGATGTGACGTACCGAAATTTTTCTGTCGCTGTTTTCTGAATAGGAAAAGAAAATAATTTTATATAAACCAGTCATTTTAATTCCATTGAATTCAAACTCATTTAATGATAAAATATTAATTTAAGTTTGCACAGAGTAGATTTATAAGTAACCCGCCGATTGCTCTCCCAGCTGTGGTAGAAACCCACAAGAGTGCTCACCGGCATAGTGCTTATTAGCCTCAGCAACAGGTATGAGTTCACCGCATTCACGTTCCACTGCTCCGATAATTTTCTCGATATTCTTTGATGTTTACCACACAAAGCTCATCCGATATTCCGTTAATGGATATCACAATATCTACAAAGCTTCTCGTTCCAATGAGAAGTCTAGAGGTTAGTGGGTCAGTGTTTCTGACACTGATGAACAGAACATTCCAAATAACCAGTACCAATCGTTCAATCATGACGATCACATTCAGTACAATGCTTGCACTCGACCCCATTAAACCTTGGTCTTTTACGCCGCCCAATACAGCTCCGTATTTGGGGTTTCTCACCATGGCAGCCGTTTACAAGGCAGAGGCGAACGAGTACATCGCTCTTGAGGCGTTGTCGATTCGATCTTTGTCATCAGCTTTAACGCTCCAGGTCTCACAGCCATACAAGAGGCGGAGTTCTTTTGTGATTCATACAAGCACATCTTTTCATAGCTTCTAATATTGCTTGGTTCTGTCAAAACTTGGTGAATTTAAAAATTGCAGCTTGACCTAGGGCAATACACCTTTATAACTCTTTTTTCGTACTTTTCTGTGTCACTGATGACTGAACCCGAATTCCTTTACTACCTCCAGGTCCTTCAGGCGTCCTGTAATTTGGATTTGACCTTGCCGATCAACTACCATTCATGTTTATCTCTAGACAACTCCACTCTTGTGAACAGGTCAGTAAGCTCTGCTTGACTTCCAGCGACGAGGGAAGTGTCACCTGCAGCTTGCTGCCAATTTCGGCGCCAAACAGTCCATCGAGAGTACTTCTGATGACATACTCTGCATAGAGATTGTAGTGTTGAGGTGATGATACACGTAAAAACCTGCCTACCTCCATTCGTCACATTGACAAAGATTGAGGAATCACCGAGCGAGTTGACGCGCAGCTCTGAGCTTATATTTGGGAGATAGTGGGTTCGAGTCCCTCTGTCGACAGTTCTGAATATGGTTTTCCGTTGTCCCCCATTTTTTTGCTAGGGGTTTTACGTCGCACAGACACAGATAGGTCTTATGGCGACGATGGGATAGGAAAGGCCTGGGAGTTGGAAGGAAGCGGCCGTGGTCTTAATTAAGGTACAGCCCCAGCATTTGCCTGGTGTGAAAATGGGAAACCACGGAAAACCATCTTCAGGGCTGCCGATAGTGGGATTCGAACCTACTATCTCCCGGATGCAAGCTCACAGCCGCGTGCCTTTATGCGCACGGCCAACTCGCCCGGTTCCCCCATTTTTACACCAGGCAAATGCTTAATTAAGGCCATGGCCGTTTCCTTCCCACTCCTAGCCATTTCTTAACCCATCGTCGGTGCGACGTGAAGCAAATAGTAAAAAACCAATATGGATGTGGTATGGCTGTTATAAAGACATTTCAATAACGATGTTAGATGCAATGTAACCCCAAATGATCACTTTAGAAATGATAAAGTTACTTTAACTTCCTCTTCATCTTCTACAGCATTTTCCTACACCTGTGAGGTTGTGCGTGTGAACTGTGACGCACAGGTTGATTTGGTCCTGTTTTACGACCGGATGCCCTTTCCGACGCCAACCCTATATGGGGGAATGTAGTCTCTATTGTGTGTCTTCCTGATGATTGATAGTTCGGTGTGTTATCTGAATGTGAAGAGGAGAGTGTTGGGACAGACATAAACACCCAGTCCGCAAGCCAGATGAACTAATCAGAAGCGATTAAAATCACCGACCCGGCCGGAAATTGAACACGGGGCCCTCTGAACCCAAGGGCAGTACGATGACCCATCAGCCAACGAGTCAGACAGCAAGTTACATTATCACAGTAACAAAATATCGGAAGGATTAAAGTTCGCCTAACCATGTTTTATATTATGATGAAATCTGCCTTTACGATAAGATATACCCAGCCTTCGATAATTATTACATCCGTTCAGTTTCCGATGATATATTTCCATGAAGTTTGAACATCAGTTTGTGTTTAAAAACCTGTGATATGAAATTCCTAGCATTATTCATTCGATCATTTACATTTTACATGCAATGTCGCTTTATAGTATTACATAGCCGTACATTAACAAATGGACGTTAATTAAAATTAAAAATGAATACATTGCAAGTTTGACACAGCTGTCTCGCTATAGGGTATAACAATGTAATTTATTAGTAAAATGGCTTTAGAACATGCAGCTTATAGTGTGAACAGCCAGCAAAGGGATCTTCAGTTCAAGAGGTCTGGGTTCGATTACCGCCTGAGTGGAGGATTTTAATTCCTCTAGTTTGTATGTTTATATTCGTCTTAACATTTACATACAACACAGAGTGGTAAGTGCGTCTTTTTATATAGGGTTGAAACAAGAAAATGCATCCTGGCGTAAAACTGTGCTCAATTCATTCAAAATTCCGGTTCCAAATACAGTAACTGAGAAAGGGCCAAGAATAATCATAAGAGGAAAAAGAAGAAGAAAAATGATCTCCGGTTCTATTGATAGCCTCCTATCGAATTCCATTCTGTTCCCCAACTCGTTTTCAAGGGGTCCCTCGCCTGTCAAATGGGAGTGGGACTGCGGTTACACCCATAGGTCCGAGGCTTGCTTAAAACATTACGAGCGTGCTCGGTGACAGTTCTCTGAAGAAGGATGCTACCCTCACTTACACATAGTCCCAGTGAGAATCTCTCTCTAATGGGCTAGGGACCACCGGTGGATTGTATAGTCCTAGCCGCCAGAACACAAGGAGGGCCATCACTTAGAATATGTCCGAGATGCCCACTCCCATTCCAGAGCAACTGGTATCCCGACTCTCAGGACCACTTACTACGCCACTCAGCCGTTGCCCATCGTTCACGAACTAGGACATGACTACGTCAACCCACCCCACCAACAACAAAATAATAATAATAATAATAATAATAATAATAATAATAATAATAATAATAATAATAATAATAATAATAATAATATGCCCCATCTACTCTGGGCAAACATTTTGCATTTTGATTTGATCTACTTAGGCTAACTGTATGTCAATTCAAACATTTCACTTTATTCTAGCAGGTACTGGAGAAACCAGAACTTTATTGAGAGTGCAACGTTTGGGTTTTGATTGTTTCTGTCGGATAGACAACGGGTATCCATCAAAGGTCTTAAACATGTCATCATGCTGACTACTTCTGCCGAGTTCTAACCTGCGATCATGGAATCAGGATCCCAACACTGTATCACTAATACACAGACGAATTGTGCCTTTCCCTTCAAAATGTTAAAGCAGATAGATATCATATTTTAAAAACCTCCTGAGCGAGTCAAGATCGGACCTGCTAACTTCAAAACAGAAACTCAGCCTTCTACCGTCTGATCAGGGTAAAGGAACCTCTATTCAATGATACACGCACGTCAGGGGTTGGAATTAATATTCCGAAGTCGATATAAAACAAAGTAAGAAATCATCGCATTTAAAACCACACATAACTTTGTCCCTTTTGGATGTTGGACTTCTGTTGTGTAATAACCAGCTGTCTAGGAACAGTTCTAATCCGTTGCCCAGGAGACGTCCGGGTGTGGAAACACAGCTTTGAAATGTATCCTACATGGAGGCTTTTTTCGTGTGTCCTCCTCGAGGACCTGCTCAAGGCATCACCAAATACTCTTGAAGTGGCCAGCTTTTGGTCTTTCTTGTCTTTTCCTTTTTCTCAATGATTTTAATGTATATACAGTATGCATTATTCTGTCTTTAATGTAATTTTTCTCGATTCTGACACTAAATACTTTCTCCGGAAGGGTTATGGTACTTTCATGTCGGACTTTTAGACAACTTTCTTCGAAATTATAAGCCTATTTACTGTAAAATCAGCAATTTCTCTTGTAGTATGGCATGTGAAGGTTTATATATCCACTAGGTGTGTCTGTTGATTATGGTATTAGTTAATCTGTTTGTCTACGGACAAATTGACACCTGAATTTCTCTGATCAGATGAGCTGTTCGCTCGCTGTAACCGTTCGAAGCCTAATGAACCATTGAAAATCAAGGTTCGCGGTGCAGCTTCCCGCATGATCTGATGATGCCAGCGCGATAAAATTTACTGTGAAACATGTACTCTAAAGACTGACCTACGCGGTGGTACATTTACATACATTTTCTTGAAGTGTAATCGTCACGGACCAGATAACGAAATTTCGTGATCATTTCCGAATAAGAGGGCTGAGTTGTAAGATGCCATCACGTTGAAACTGGGCTGTATCTGCCAGGTTCGAATCCGTGATTCAAATGTGGAGGCTAATTCACACCCACTAGTCCACAATGGGAGCTGTTCCGATCCACTAAACCCTTAAATGCTGAGCTGAAACTTTATGTACGTAAATGATGAGGTGGGGTGAAAATTGGTACAAATATAAAATAATCATGAAATTCACATATTAATGTGAAAATGCCAAATAAACATTGACAGGGACACTCTCGGAAGTTATTATATAGCCCATGTGAATGTGTTGAGATATTTTATATGATTAATGGGCAACATGGTACTCTTCCACTAAACTCGAATAGGAAATGCAAGATCCTAAAAGATTCAAACTTTCATCTTTAAATAGACAGGTGACTACAGAATTTATACTCATAAATCAATATCAAAACCTATAAAAAACCAAACAAACCCCATGGCACTAGAGCCCTTGAAGGGACTTGGCCTACCAAGCTACCGCTGCTCAGCCTGAAGGCCTGCAGATTACGAGGTGTCGTGTGGTCAGCACGACGAACCCTATCGGCCGTTATTCTTGGCTATCAAAACCTATGATAGTCTAAAAATACAGAAATGAAATACTTTTTTGACTTTTCTTCCATAAGTCGTGAAATTGACACTCGCGTCAAGGAGCAGAAGGGGATATCTGGCACAGTGGAAGACTGCAAGCGACACAGTACCTTATTGCTTGTCCGATTCTGCTTCAGAAGATTTAAATTGAAATTCACGGTCGTTATCCACCCATATCTTGCATTGTCCCCATCGTAATCATCATTTAGTACATTATTCATAACCGGGCGAGTTGGCCGTGTGGTTAGGGGCGCGCAGCTGTGGGCTCGCATCCGGGAGACAGTGGGTTCGAGCCTCACTGTGGGCAGCCCTGAAGATGTTCTTCCGTGATTTACCATCTTCACACCAGGCAAATGCTGGGACTGTACCTTAATTAAGGCCATGGCCGCTTCCTTCTCATTCCTAGGCCTTTCCTGTCCAATCGTTGCCATCAGACCTGTCTTTGTCGGTGCGACGTAAAGCAGATAGCGTGTCGTAACATTCTTCACAAAGTGTGAAAAATCGGAGTCAGTGATATAAACATTTCCTCGAGAACTAAAGAAACATGTGAACTTGCGGAGTGTCTGTTCAAAGTATGCTATTTCCACGTTAAGGAAGTTGTGGGAATAAAACGCAAGAAACGTACAATTCAAAGCACACATTTTAAGGAATTACATCTTCCTGGTCTGGATTGCTCATAGTAATCGAAAATATTCAACTACTGTTATGCATGCCGGCCCTAGATGAAATACCGAATATTTTTCTTGAAGTGGAAATTCTCCTAGCACCTTTTGAAGAGACACTTCTCAGTTGAAGTTTTCGGTATCAAATTCGCAAATATAAGAAAGTAAAATACATTACGCTTACGCAAACGAGGATGTGAGATCAGTAATGGAACTACTGTTATTTCAACACTGGGCAATATTAGTGAACAGCCCCCTCAGGCAAGAATTAGCCTTCGGCTGAGGGCAAGGTACAAGGGAAGGCAACAGTTACAGAGTAAAGTGTCCAACGTCGTAGAAGTGTAAAGTATGAGTGGTGCCATAAACGACCCCACCTCACCATTTGAGGGTTAAAATAAGACACAAAATGGAATTAATTGAAGTTTCCCATGTTTTTGCATTTGGGGTCTTTGTGGAAGTTTCGTCATCTTTTCCAGACACCATTGTAACCGTGGCAACTAATACCAGGTCACTAGCGACATCTTCTCACTGTGCGCTTTCTTCCTGTAACTTAGAGCCCGAGAAAATCTCCTATCAAGTGAACCCCGTTTATCTCCTCAGTCAGAATTAAAATATTTGAACTGACCGGAAAACAAACCAAGGAGCTTGGAATAACAGACAGACACGCTGCCTCTACACCATAGGGCTGGATAATAATAATTATCAGATTATTCTTATATTTTCGAGGTCTACGATGTCTTATTTTATCATAATTCATAAGGGCTACCATTATTTTATGAATACAATCATCTTTCTTTCGATTTATCGAAAATACTTATCTCCCCTGTACTTGTAGTCAAAGGATGCATTATCTGTACTCCCTGCATGTCGTAAGAGGCTACTAAGAGGGAAAGACTCAAATAATCTGTACTCGCTTTCTCGTCTTGTAAGCTCGAAATTCCATGATTCTAGTCTGAAGGTGAGGTGGGTAGGTCGAATCACGAGTGAACATGTACTGAATCGAATTGGTGAGATGAGATTGATTTGGCTAAATTTGACGAGAAAAAGAGATAGAATAATAGGTCATATCTCAAGACACGTAGGACTTGTTCAGTTGGTTTTTGAGGGAAGTGTAGTCGTAAGAACGGTATTATAGTCCTCTGGTGAGAAATCGTTTGGATACGGGGTAATAGGTGCGAGGGGTAGCCATGGCTGCCACGCATGTACCTAATCTCAAGTCTCAAGGCCTGACGATAAGCATTGGTTCCGTCCGCTACGACTCGTGCGAACTGAGGTGGCGTCGTGAAGTTTCAAAGTGGTTGTGCAATTGTGCTTCAGTTACACCTTTATAATAATAATAAGTAATGCATAATGAATAATTTAATAAGGAATATGCAGGAGCTCACATTGTCTGTCAGGACTCATGTTTGTAGGTAAGAGTGCACTATCAGTTACTCTTACCGTACCTAAGCTGCCGTGACTTCTCTTCAGACGCAGACCAAGGTATGAATAAAACAATCAGATTAGAGTATATTTTAGTTACTTGGTAATGAAAAGGTTAGCATAGGATAGGGTGGCGTGGAGGGCTGCATCGAACCAGTCTATGACCCAACAACATGGTTTTCTGTGAAGCGGACACGAGTGTGATTTTTTAAATTCCCCCTAGGATAATCATCGTAGAGCTATCGTAGGCGCTTTCATTAAGGATTCAAGGCTGTTACGAAATCCATCATATCTCACTTGACTGTGAACTATTCTACTACTTCTTGTGCTGCTGGGCCACAAGCATCAAGTCTTCCGTGGGAATTCTGCACCTCATTTCTACAAGGCTGCCATGAACGATGATTGAGTGGATGTAATGAATGAAGATGGATCATGGGCTGAATGCGTAAATAGAAGCACACGGTGTATTCTGAGGACATTTGCCAACAGGTGCTCAAACCCATCATGTGCCCTGCTCGAAGAATGTCTCCTGATTGGTAGATTGCTACAAGATCTTCGTACCGATTCCGATAAGATTACCTCACGGCATCGAAATGCTGACAGGGTTGGACAGATTCAATATTTTGTACTTCTTGGGTTCATATTCATAAGAACAGTCTCCTTCTATTATTATTATTATTATTATTATTATTATTATTATTATTATTATTATTATTATTATTATTATTATCACCTCTGTGAGTGGTTAGTGTGATTAGCTGCCACCCACCTCTCTCCGGAGGCTCGGGTTCAATTCGCGGCTCTGCCACCAAATTTTGAAAAGTGGTATGAGGAGTAGAGCGGGGTCCATTCAGTCTCGGGATGTCAACTGAGTAAAGGGGGTTCGAATCCCACCTCAGCCATCCTCGAAGTGGTTTTCCGTGGTCTCCCCACTTCTTCTCCAGGCAAATGACCGGATGGTACCTAACTTAAGGCCACGGCCGCTTCCTTCCTCGTCCTTGTCTGTACCTTCAATCTTCCCATCCCCTCACAAGATCCATATTTAGCATAGCAGGTGAGGCCGCCTGGACGAGGTACGTTCCAGGAAAGTGTGTTTGAAATGGTAGAGGAGAGTTGCCCCGCTGAGTCCTAGGGAAAAGCTAAGCCTGTACGGTAAACGGATTAAGAAAGGAAGGTTATTATTATTATTATTGATGATGATGATGATTGTTGTTGAAAATGGGTCTAATATCTAGGTCATCAGCCCCTATATTATTATTATTATTATTACCGAGCTCGATAGCTGCAGTCGCTTAAGTGCGGGCAGTATCCAGTAATCGGGAGATATTGGGTTCGAGCCCCACTGTCGGCAGCCCTGAAGATGGTTTTCCGTTTTCACACCAGGCAAATGCCGGGGCTGTACCTTAATTAAGGGCACGGCCGCTTCCTTCCACTTCCTAGGCCTTTCCTATCCCATCGTCGCCAAAGACCTATCTGTGTCGGTGCGACGTAAAACAAATTGCAAAAAAATATTATTATTATTATTATTATTATTATTATTATTATTATTGATGAGGATGATGATTATGATGATGTTGTTGATGATGCTTGTTGTTAAAAGGGGCCTAACATCTAGGTCATCAGCCCCTATATTATTATTATTATTATTATTATTATTATTATTATTATTATTATTATTGCTGATGATGACAATGTTGTTGATGATGCTTGTTGTTGATTGACTATTTTGGCGAAATTTTCGTACAGCTTTCCGTTTAAGGGGTAATGACCACCTGCATATTTTTTAGCTATAGTTTCCTGGAAGTCCTAAATTTTTCCCCCGTCCCTCCCCCCCCCCCCACTCGCCCAAAATCAAGATTGCCTCACAATATGCCACACGAGCTGAAAAATTGAAATTAAGTAAATTTATACGTTTTAACCGGTAACCTACGGAAAACTTCCAAGATCTTTAAATTTTTTCACTTTTTATGCCGAATAATATCGAAATATAGGCAATTTAATGACGGCGCAGACCTTCGTTTCGAGGTATTTCGCTGCTAAACGGTAAGTCCTATCACAAAACAGATGGCACAATCTTCGTTGAATTAGGAGTGATCTTCAACCTTGGTCTTATGAGTTTTTTTTCGTATCTGTATCGCTTATACGTTAGATTCGTCTCTATTTCTCGATTTTAAGTAAATTTGGACTCTTTACCAATATAATTCATACTTTCAATCACTTACAGGAAATATAGTATGATCAAACTCTACACGAACATTGGCCCACCCAGTACCCATATGTGAGCCAAATGCTATGTCACATAATTATCCGAAAAGTAATGCAATGTAAGATAATCTTACACAAATTTCAACCTATTCAACGTTTCTGACTCAATCTGACCCACGAATAGATGAGATGCGAGAAAATATCATAGGACCAGCCATTTAGATCGCTAAATAATGCGCCTTACGGTACAATCCTTTGTCAATATGACGTACCGTTTAGCAGCAGTTTCTCTGTAAGTGAAGGTCTGCAATATTGTAAACATGCATATACTGTCGTATGTCCATCTATATATATTCATTGATGTCGATTTGTAGCGATCGAGAAAGGGTGTGTCTGCTATTGTAATCAGTACTTCCTACACTGACTTTGACTGCTGGCAGTAGGAATGGGGTCCTTCTTCAACTCTTGTGTAAATGTCATTAATAAGGAGGGCCTACCATTTTAATGAATAATTCACTTCCCGATTTGTCTTGCAGAAGGCAAGGGATCATGCAGTTTTGTTCGAAAGTCCCCTACCCTATTGTGTTTGGCTCTAGGCCAGGGTGCTCGCTATTATAAACAAATGTCCCAATCTAAAATTTGATTAGCGTTATGCATAGTGGCCTGCTATTTTCATGGAAACTCACTAATTCTGTGTGAGTGGCAGGAAGCTGGCTGGCAGCAGTAAAAAGGGCCTGTCATTATAATGATAACTGCACAACTCAATTTTGACTGGTAGTAGGGAAGTTTCCTGCTATTATAATAAAAACTCCTCAACTGTAATCTGTCTGAAAGTAGGAAATGGGTCTGCCATTGTAACTAAAACTCCCCAAATCGATTGTGACCGCGCAGTAGGCAATGGGGCCTGCAATTATAATGTAAACTTGCCAACTCGATTGTGAATGGCAGTAGGCAAGTAAGCCTGCCGTTATCATCACAACTCCGCAACCCTCACTTTACATTGGAAACAACGTATGGGGACCTCCCCGTGCTATTTCTCGGATTAAGGCTAAGAGACATGCAATTTTAAAACAATCTCATTTATTGCACGCACAGTATTTACGTCGATACCCGTATACAATGTAGAATACCGTAGCGAAGCACGGGCACATTTGCTAGTTATTATTATTGTTATTGTTATTATTATTATTAGTTATTATTTTATTAAGTTATTTTACAAGTGAGAAATGGTCGCATCCCCGTGCCGTGTTTTGCTTACAGTAGAATATCCAATAGCCTATCTCGAAAATGAACATTAGTATAATTAAGAACGATGCCCAATGGCTAACACGAGTTATAATGTGATTATATTTACAATAGATGAGAGTATGGAAAAAAGATAACACACTAAACAGTAAATAAAATCACATACTGTATTATTATGTGACAACATTAATTTAATAAAGACATATTTCTGCCTGTCATATAAATTAACAGTTTGCAGTTACGCTTTGTTATGTTTGTATCCTATGCACACCCACAGCACTGACGTACGTGAAACAAAATATTTTTTGACTGTGTGAAGAATAATTGATTATGAAGTTGAAACGGAATTGCAATATAAAAATTAAAATACATTAAAGGAATTATAGTACAAAATGATTAGGAGCCTGGAAACAACATTAACATTGTAACTACATGAAGAGTTTGCTAAGAAGGAAGGCATACTTTCCAGTGTTGACTTAGTCAAATGAGATACAAAAGATTTCCAGTGGCAAAATTACAACAATTTCAGAATAAATGATAACACTATAAACGTACTTGTAAAAAATACACACTATTGTACAAGGAATTACATGTTTCGTCCCACAAGAACGTCCTTAGATCCTATCATATCTTCTAGAACGAAACATGTCATTCTTTGTATAACAGTGTGTATTTTTACAGGTACGTTTACAGTGTCATAATTTATATTAAAATTGTTATGTGTTTGGCAGCCTGTAAAGATTTTATGTCTCATTTTATGTATCACTACATGAAGAGTACATATTTACAGGAAAAGTCATTTTAAAAGTTCGACAACCAACATATCTAAAAATGTATAGTGATTGAGCTTATCTTAAATCGTCAAGATCAGAGATTTACGGACATTTTTGCTGTCTGTGGTACATAATGTAATATATGTATTTGGGACAAATCTAACATGATATTCACAGCCTACATTATCCGTAAAAGGCTCTTTAGATTTCTGCAGATAACGTATTCCCATTTTCAGTTCCCCATTTAACGAAATATTGTTTTCTTTAGTTTTTCTTCTACGATGTTCTCTTTATTTTTTTTATTACTTCTGCTTATGAAAGAAGGTCTTTTCTAATAGTCTCTTTAAGTGTTCAGCCCTTCCTTTTTTTCTTTATACGTTATAAATGGCACGGGCATATAAGTTGACGGCCCATCTTCCTTCTACCATCTAGCGATTCTCACTGTAGCTGAAGGAGGTAAGCACGAACCTTGCTGGTTCTATCTGGCTTTCTGCCATTTATTTAACGTTGTAATAACACATCGCAGGTTTTTGGGGACAGAAGTCTGGGAAAGGGCTAGGATTTAGAAGGTAGTGACCGTACTTAGGTACAGCTGCAAAATTAGCCTGGTGTTAAAATGGGAAACCATGGAAAACCATCTTCAGGATTGCCGATAGTGGGATTCGAACCCAGAATCTCCGGAATGCAAGCTACGCGACTTTAATCGCATGACCATCTTATTCGGTTATTTCTCTGTGCAGTTTCATTTTTTTTAATTTTTAGAATTTTGCTTTACGTTGCACCGACACAGATAGGTCTTGTGGTGACGATGAGAAGGGAAAGGCATAGGAGTGGGAAAGGAAGTGGCCAGGGCCTTAATTAAGGTACAGCCGCATCTTTTGTCTTGTGTGGAGATGGGAAACGACTGAAAATCATCTTCAGAGCTGCCGACAGTGGGGTTCGAACCCAGTATCTCCCGCATGCAAGCTCACAGTTGCACGCTCCTTACTATATGGCCAATTCGCCCGGTGTTTCAATTTCACATTGAGATTCAGGATGATACATGTTTCACTTAAAAGATGAAACAAAACAGGAACCCGTGGAATATACAGCCTTGGATGCCAACACGATAGCTGCCCTGCTAGATGACCTGCGGTTGCTACGTGTTCAGCGTAACGAAACCCTGCGCCATATTTTACTTTGCCTTTCATGGCCGCCTCCGTTACCTTTCGTATGAGGCAGATACTGAGTTGCTCTCACGAGGTTGATACAACCTCATTTCAGACTCCAGTTGAGATTTAGCACTCTTGGACTAGTCGGGATTCGATTCCAAACCCTCTTAGTAAATGTAAAAAAGTGTTAACCCTTTTTTTACAATTTGCTTTACGTCGCACTGACACAGATATATATTATTGGATATGAAAGGGTAGGAGTGGGCCATGGCCGTAATTGAAGTACAGACCCAGCATTTATCTGGTGTGAAAGTGGGAAACCACAGAACACCATCTTCAGGACAGCAAAACGTGGGGTTAGAACCCACTATCTTCCGAATGCAAGCTGACAGCTACGAGAATCGAGTAGTCACTCACTTGGTGATAACTTCTTCGCTTCTCAAGTTGATCTGACTTTCTTTTTTATACACCTTGTATACGTCACGAATGCGAGAGAATGTTCCCGTCTTACTTCCCACAGTTCCTGTTGAAGCACATTACTGGATGATTTTCGTTTCTTCTATGTATATCCTGCGTAGGTAGTAGAACATCATGTTGAGCGCTAAGACTACATGGATCCAAAGTTATATTACAGCGCGAAATATTGAGTTGTAGGTGATGCTAGTAATGCCATTCCTTATGCAGCCAGTCCCTGTTATGAATGGTGTGAAAACCTCCCTAATAGATTTGTTGGAGTATTTCAGTTCGCTTCGCAGACTGATATGTAATAGCAACTTCTGGCTCGATGAGGAAAGGAACAGGAAACTACCACCTTGATCTGAGAGGCCAGTGCTCTCACCACCTGAGCGACTCAGCCCGGCTCCAGATGTAGCATAAAACATTGCTCATGATACCATCGAACCTGGAATATTTCCCGGTTATGCTATACCTCCCTTTAAGTTCAATACAAGTTCTTAAAAATTTCCGTTTTGAAATGGTGATTTCATTTCGAAAATTATTGGTTTAGTTACCTTGACATTTAATCAATTGGAACGTAGCTGATTTGTCATTTAGTAGGCTATATTTCAAGCGATCCTGGTTATAAATTTGTCGAGATGTGAACTGCATTATTATCAATAAAATAATTGTTTGAGGAATTTATCATGTAATTCAATTTTAATGCAGGTTTTGACAAGGATTAATGGTATTAAAAGCAGGAAAAAGGGTGTAATCTTTCACTCAACCATTTATCGGACACTGGTCAATTACTCCCCCAATGCGTGTACCGAGTGATTGTTCCTGATCACTTTTGTGCACGGGAACTCAGGCCTGTTGTTCTAATATCCAAAACATTATCCAGCTCGGATGAACTGTCTTTGGGATCTAATTTACATCTTCAGTTTCAATATACGTCAGTCACCCCGAATGTTTGAATTTTATGCGTCTCCTTGGGGTTATAGCGAAATTTTCCATGAGAAAATTTTATATAATTTAAATAATATATAAGATGTATAACTTTTCGAGCAAAGAAAATAATTTCCACACAAGTTTAAGATAGCGGATAGCTTCGAAAACACAAAATAAAAATGTGAATAGCAGGACGTGAAAAATAAGAGAGATTCGAGAGATTCCTTACAGATTAATTTTCAGATTAGTTCATTCTTGCTTGGTAGAATTCGGATAGAAAGAAAAGAAACGACAATATATTTACAAAGAAATTTTCTATTAATATCTACTGAATTAGTGGACACTTTTTTTTTAATTAGCACCAAGAATGTTTTAAACTGTCATACTCCAAGTTAAGGTATTTTTGCTAGTATTTAACTGCGCATGAACACATTGGAGGTTTTTCGACGACACAAGGATGGGAAAGGGCTAGGATTGGAATGAAAGTGTCCATAGCCTTAATTGAGTATAGCCACAACACTTGCATGGTGTGAAAATGGCAAACCACGCCAAACCATTTTCAGGCCTGCCGGTGGTGGGATTAAAACCCTCCGCCTTCCGAAAGCGAGACTTAAGGACTTTTATCATCTAAGTTATGAATATTCATATTTCAAGATGTGATGTTGAGAAGATTAAGATTTCGCCCATTCATATCAGTCAAATCCATAATTAGTATAATTCATATAACGAATAATGTATTAGAATGTTATATGAATATTTTTTCAACAGTGAATCTTATGACACCTTACTGAGTAGAATTCCTCCAGTTTGTTAATTTTAAATATTTCAATGTTTGCACAATTTTAATCAACAGTAGATTTGTGAAAAATTTGAGAATTTGGCACTAAATATAATACTAAACTGTTTCAATTCTCTATATTGTAAATATACAATCATTATATCAATTTGAACCTCTTTACATCGTCAGAAATACCGTATTCAAAATTTTCAATATTTAGAACGACGTAACATGCAATATTAGATTATATATTTCCAATAGAACTTCATTTCAATGACTGCCTGTTTAGTTTGTGTAAATATTCAAACTCACTCAAATCAAACCATTAGGGATCCAAAGAATCGTTTGTTGTCTTACTGTCTCCAAGTTTCCAAACTCAAACTGTTATTGCAGAGAAAATATGACATTTTATGAAATTCTGAGAAATGATCAGCTGAAATTTCAATATTACTTCTAGAGGCATGTTTGAAACTGAAATTTTAAAATATACTGTAAAATTCAAGCCGAAAACAGGATTCATTAAATAGGAATTAATTTTATGATCATAAAACAGTCGTACAAAAACATAGTATTGAAGAACAATAAATTCCCAAATTTTAGGTAACATTCTAGATTTCGATTTTGGAAACCAAAGAAATGTTGCGTAAAAGGAGTAAAAATAAACTCACCAAGTACGTAGATACTCAAGAAGAAAGCAATGAAGGGTAAACTCATGTTCAGAGATGAGAATGGTACTCCACAACACTTCAACAACATAATCACTTCACACACACAGTCACATCCTCTTGCAGCCACTAGTTGCAAACCACTTCACCACCCAGCGGCACGGCACAACCACACAACCACGTGTTGATACATATCCTGTTGTCTTCACCCGGGGGAAATTAATTTTACTCTTTCACTCTGTTTCCCGTATTATATCGACTTCATTTTGACAAATGTTTGCTAATTTGGAGAACGTTTTAGCTCGGTGAGGCGCACAGAACAACTTCCCGCGTTTGGCCTCCTGTGGAGCAGTGCGCCCGCAAAGCAACAGTGTTAGAAGGGAAGGGGCTATAGATCGGCGCAGGCGCTGCTATATCCCCAGACAAGTGAGCTGGAGATTGTCAATGGAACGAAATTTTGCCCGGAATTTTACATTTATGAAATGCCGTGGCCATCAGAATAATCCATATTCTGGATTACGTATGTACGGTGTAGTTATTTAGAGTGCTAGTATCAAGATAAAATGCAGACACGGATTATTTATTATACGGTAGAAATCAGTGGTATGTCTAAATATGATATATTTACTGCAGGATGTTGAATTTAGCTAGCTTATTTATCGATACTTCCAACGTAGAATATGGAACATTTACATAGAACAAGCAGTAAAGGATATCAAAGAGGAATTTGGAAAGGGAATCACAATCCAAGGAGAGGAAATCAAAACTTTGAGGTTTGCCGATGATATTGTTATTTTACCTTAGACTGCAGAAGATCTCGAGAAGTTGCTGAATGGTATGGACATAGTCTTGGGGAAGGAGTACAAGATGAAAATAAATAAGTCCAAAACAAAAGTAATGGAGTGCGCTGATACAGGTAATATTAGAATAGGAAATGAAGTCTTAAAGGAAGTAGATGAATATTGTTACTTGCGTAGTAAAATAACTTACGATGGCAGAAGTAAGGAGGACATAAAATGCAGACTAGCACAAGCAACGAAGCGCTTTCTTAAGAAAAGATATTTCCTCACTTCAAACACTGTTATAGGAATTAGAAAGATGTTTCTGATGACTTTCATCTGGAGCGTGGCATTGTATGAAAGTGAAACATGGACAATAACCAACTCAGAAAGAAAGATAATGGGAGCTTTTGAAATGTGGTGTTACAGAAGAATGCTGAAGGGGAGGTGGATAGATTAAATCATGAATGAAGAGGTACTGAATCGAATTGGTGAGAGGAGATCGATTTGGCTAAATTTGACGAGAAGCTGAGATAGAATGATAGGACACATCTTAAGACACCCAGGACTTGTTCAGTTGGTTTTTGAAGGATGTGTGGGAGGTAAGAACCGTAGGGGTAGACCAAGGTATGAATATGAAAGCAGACTAGAGCAGATGTAGGATGCATTAGTTACGTAGAAATGAAAGTTTAGCACAAGATGAGGTGAAATGGAGTGCTGCATCTAACCAGTCTATAGAATTATGATTCAAACAAAAACACAGTCCAACATTTTGTAATGAAAATGATTGAAGTTGTCTGATATAATTTGGATTTGAACCCGAAACCCATCATCTTTGACTTGAAGCTTTCATGGTCTCTTAGCTATCCGTGGGAACTGATCACTTCGGTTTGAGTCGGAGAACATCAGTTGAATTCATAGCAAATACCGAAATGCAATCAAAATATCAGAAATTTGCATATAATGCACATAGAAGAGATTGAGATATAAATAAGAAGGAAAGTACAATTACCTGATTAATGAATATCTTACTTTATATGGCTGGACTCAGTGTATGATGTCTGCTGTTCTGTTCCATTATTAATTCACTTTCATTTGAAATATTATAATTTACTTTATTCACAATTTAAACTTACAACAAGGTACTTATAACTTATTCTTGTCATAAGACTAACTTAGTATATAATGTAGCTTTATACGGTACATTACAAGAATTTTTTCACGTCGAAATATTCTCATGGTTTCGAAACTACCCTATATTTTAACTTATGCGGTACTTATTATATTTGCCAGAAAGCTATACATAGTATATATTATTGAAATTATAGTAAATTTTATCATGGAAAATTTCGTTATAACCCTAAAGAGGCGCCTAAATTAATGTACAAAAAATGAAAAACGGGATGAACATTGAAATTAAAGATGTGGATTAGGTCTCGAACACAGCTTATCGGATCTGGATGGTGTTTCAGATATTTGAACAGCAGGCCTGAGTTCCCGTCCACAAAAGTGATCAGGAATAATCACTCGTCACGTGCACAGGGGGAGGAGTGCAGACACTCTGTTCCAATAGTTATGGTGTTAAACTATTGAATGGATTGACTAGTGTCGGATAAATGATTGCGTGAAGTATTGTATACATTTTCCTGTTGGAATGGTAGTAAGTACTTTACCATCACTTCGATGCTGTTACCGTATGGTGCCTCTTATTCTCGGTCAGCTATCCCTTGTGGATTTTCTCTCTCTCTTCAAATTTCCAGATTAACTATTAATACATATCTATTCCACCGCTGGTCATTGTACATACGAATATTCAGCTCATTGGTTCCCAAACATTGACATAATTGCTATTATATTGTGTTCAAAACTTCTCATTTTCCTGATATTTACATTTTGAAACCTCCACGTGACGACTGGGGGGCGTTACAATACACCCATGACACTCATGCCTGTCGTAAGAGGCAACTAAAAGGAAATGTAATAGACTGTCAAATTTTGAGCTTGAGTTGACAACCATGGTTCTCTGAGCTGAAACTGACATTGCTTCCAGGTTCCTCACCTTCGTATATCCTATCTGACCTCCCGTGGTCAAGTCGTGATCTCTTTCGACCCCGACTGTATCAGAATTACGAGGCCTAGAGAGGCTTTCATTTTCACGTTCTTAAAATCCATTTCTGTTTCCGTTACTTTATTTTTCGAAGTGTCAAGCTTCTTCACCTTTTTTTCCGTCTGATTAGCGTTAATGATTGCTCCGTTTTATTTCTTAACAGTACAATGAAATGAAATGGCGTATAACTTTTAGTGCCGGGAGTGTCCGAGGACAAGTTCGGCTCGCCAGATGAAGGTCTTTTAATTTGTCGCCCGCAGGCAACGTGCGTGTCGTAATGACGATGAAATGATGATGGAGACAACACATACACTCAGCTCCCGTGCTAGCGAAATTAATCAATTATGGTTAAAATTACCGACCAGGTCGTGAATCGACCACGAGACCCCAGTGACCAAAAGCCAGCTAGCTAACCATATAGCCACGGAACTGGACTCTCGAAACAATAATTAACACCAACACGACAATTTATCCCTTTTTGCTTAGGGTCCAATAATTTCCGTATAAATAAGTAAGAAAAGCGAACAATTATCAATAACGTTAATATGTCTGTTGTCTGGTGACGAAATGTTTTGAAAACTCAATAGAGTCCAATATAAATATTCCAATACAAGTATAATACCTTTTACTTATTTGTAAACTTCAGAGTAAAGATATTTGAAAATATTCTGAAAAATATAAATCTTGCATCACTTATTATGTAAATGGAATGAATTTTTACTGTATCATACACGTAATTAATCTCTAAATGTTTTAGTATGGATTGTATTTATAAAAGAGCACTAGCTGCATGATTGTTAATTTAAGTGTATTAATTTAATGTATCCCCTCATAATTCTATCACTATGCGGTCTCTAAAAGCAAAGTGATGTAATTGTTTACAGCACGACAAGTTTGACGGAGAGCGTAAGGGGAGTGTGAGATTGAGTAGAGATTGAACGCGCTGTTGCTATCTCTCTCTTCTTTATAAATAACTTTGTGTTTTGCACTTGCCATTACCTAACATGCGTATATAACACACTATCGATCCGATAAAATACCATATCCAAACAAAGACGTCAACGAAAACCTCACATTCAATACAGTGCAATACCCAGGGTACGACAGTGGGTAGCACTGGATATTTAATTGTGGTTCCCGCCAGCATACACTCAGATTTCGTGGCACGTACGGAAACTACTGTGGGACAATCTTTCGGTACCTCGGCGTCTCCCAAAACCGTAAAAAAGTAGTTAGTGATACGTAGAATCCAATAACATCATTAGAGATTACTAATGCCCAAATCTGCTATTACTCGGGGAGTAGCAAATATGGAGGCTTCTGCCTTTACTAGGAACGTTAGGACATGAATACTGACGTTGTTCCTCTAACTACTGATTCTTTTATACCTAAGAACCAAAATTCTTGCCGTACAATTTACCATTTATCTTTCGTGCCACGGAGTCATGTTATATTGTGTCCTTATAGTACAAGTCACTGGTTTAATTTTCATAAGCTTATAGAGGAAAACGATTATTAAAAATGAAAGTACAGTTTGCTTAAATATGCTGATATATGTCTATCCATTTCAAACCTTCTTGACCGAGCTCGACAGCTGTAGTCGCTTAAGTGCGGCCAGTATCCAGTATTCGGGAGATAGTTGGTTCGAACCCCACTGTCGGCAGCCATGAAAATGGTTTTCCGCGGTTTCCTATTTTCATACCAGGCAAATGCTGGGACTGTACCTTAATTAAGGCCACGGCCGCTTCCTTCCCACTCCTAGCCCTTTCCTCTCCCATCGTCGCCATAAGACCTATCTGTGTCAGTGCGACGTAAAGCAACTAGCAAGAAAAAAACCTTCTTGAAGAAGTAAGATTTATTAAGAAATAATTCATCCGTCTTCCAGTGAGTTGGCCATAAAAGTCCGGGTTACATAAGTTAAAAAGCAAAGTCACCTCCGTACAGGTCATGAAGGCCCTTGGAGGAGTGGAAGGTAAAGGCTTCCACCATTGTTAACCTCGGCACGTGATGGGGTAGAGTGATTAGCTCTACGACCGGCCGCCTTTGCCCCCAGGAATTAACCTGGTACTCATTTTTGGTGTAGACAGAGTGAACCTCAGGGCCATATGCACCTCCGGAAGTGGAAATCTCGTTTCTTAGATTTTATGACTTCCTGACGGGGATACGAACCCACGTCCATCCGGCCTAACCGAGCACGCATTTACCGCCTCGGTCAGGCAGCCCCTGTTACATAAGTTACCTTATGTAATTATTACACTGAAATATTAATTTTTCGGTAAATTCATCGTAAAGAGATTGCGATTTCAGGTATAAATGAAACTGTATAATTTGCAGACAATCTCTAATGATCCGGAATAAGATTTTCGCTATGTCGTAAAAAGGAGTTTTGAAGGGTAAGAATCAGTGTTCTCCATCTTGGCACCTCTGAATCCAAACAGGAGGCCTCTGACAACCCATTGACTAAGAAGAATATTGTATTTGACTGATAGATATGTCAGACATGGTGTATAAATTGGTTGATTTTCCAGATTAACATACTGAGCTTGTTGCAGGTTTCTCTCTTGAGTAGGGTATAGCACCATCCCTTTATTATATTTCTTATTGCTGGCTACTCTTTTGATGAGTCGTCGGTAGACACACCGTGAACGTGTTTGGGCACCTCCCATCCACGCTGCCTCAAGCCTTGAGCAATTGTCGTCCTTAACGTTCCTTTTCTCACATTAAACACTCTACACTTCCGCAATTCCAATTACACGCAGGTTCATAACATATGGTGCAAGTAGGGGCAAGCGATCTCCATAGGACGACGCCCCGAACAAATAGCATTAAATAAACATAAGTGAATACATACACCCACATAGGCTTTTCATCGAGAAGAATCTTCATGCATATAGGTTAGGATGATGGTGGTGGTGATTATTGTTTTAAGAGGAAGTACAATTAGGCAACCATCCTCTATATAACACTAATCAGAGGGAAAAACGGAAGGGGTCCGACACTTCGAAAAATGAAGATATCGCCCAAAGGAACACAAGGGCCACGAAGGGCGTGAAAATGAAAGACTCCCTAGCCCTCGCAAACCTAATAGCGTCGGGGTCGGAAAAGAACAAGAGTTGACCAAGACAGGTCAGATAGGATAGGTGAAAGTGAGGGTCTGGCACAAGTAATTGGAAGCAATGCCAGGACTCAACTGAGGGACCCGTAGTCACCAACCCACGCTCCAAAGTTCAAAGCACCTGAGGCCCCTTTTGGTCGTCTCTTACGACAGGCAGGGGATACCGTGGGTGTTATTCTACCGCCCCCACCCACAGGGAGTTGTAGGTTAGGAACAATTTGCTATTTTCTTATACCAGGCCATTTCCGATTTAGTAGTGGTAGGTCCTAAGTTTGGGTTAAACCCAGTTTCACGATCAGTAGTCCTTTTTCAAACCTTTGACGATATTCCACGTATGTTACGTCGAAATAAATCCTTTTCAGAGCCAGTAGTGGTGAAACAAAGTACTGAATGCCTCTAAATGAAGTAAAAATATTAAATGCATTACAACTAGATCCCGTAAATTTAGTCAGTAATAGGATAGAATGCAAACTTACTGCGCAACGGTCATGCTATGAGATTAGCATTAACATTAGGGGTGAAATGAATTATAACCCGTAGAAGTCCCCTGGACATAGGAAGGGGTGCGCTGGTGGGTAGGGAGAGAAAAGCATTAACGATAATGGTAAACACCACAGAAAACTAAATTCGTAAGATATATCTAGCTACATCCTCTAAAATTGTACGCAAATAGCCATGAGTAATAATACATAGGTGTATTATATCATGAAGTGGCACTTAGATTGCACTAATTAAAAGTTAGAATAGACAAATACCATGTGGTTTTATTTTAACATCAAATTATGTTAACATTTTTCTTTGATACGAGGAATTTGTCTAGCACTGGACGTATCCAGATAATCCAGCGGTAGCTATAAACTCTACTTAGGGTGTGGTTCTTTCGAGTCAAATCGCGGTGTCTGAGCTGTCGCAGGTGAATGCTAGAAATGCTTGAAAATGTGTAAAGAAGTGATAACCAGCATAAGTAGAAGAGAACCGATATTGACTATCGTCAATACTTCAGTCGGAGTTTCGGTCCACATGTCAATGGTATGCAGTTAGAGTAGCTGGACGTTGTTACAGCTCAATCACGTACAAGCTCAAAGTGTATAAAGGAAGAGTTGCCCACTCGTTGAGTGATCGTCAAACTCACCGTGCATACCATCAGAGAGAAAGAGAGAGAGAGAGAGAGAGAGAGAGAGAGAGAGAGAGAGAGAGAGAGAGAGAGAGAGAGAGAGAGAGATAACTTCCCTCTTGTGCACAAACTAGAAGAAATGAAGAGTGGAATTTGTTTATAAATTATGCATATAATGTGTTATTTTGTTTGGAGTAATGAAGTGTAGCTGTTTTGATCAGATTTGCATAGGAATACAGTATTTGTTATTGTTTTATAAACACATATTTTCTAATTATAAATGTCTCGCTTGCAATAATGATGAACAGAATGTCTAATAACTAATTTTCACCGGGGTATTACTGCCTGCAGGCTAGTTATGTCAGAATACGAAGAGATAACAACCGGACGGCTGCTCGCTGCATGATCCTCAGCGCTACCCGTCTTGCCCCCCCCCCCCATCCTTGCGTTACTCTCATTTTTGAATGCCTATAGCAGTAGATTAGGGGTTGCCTGGCGGAGGCGGTAAAGGCGTGCTCGGTCCGCCCTGAAGGACGTGGGTTCTAATCACCGTCAGGAAGTCGTAACATTTAAGAAACGAGATTTCCACTCCCGGAGGTGCATACGTCCCTGAGGTTCACTCAGCCTACACCAAAAATGAGTACCAGGTTAATTCCTGGGGGTAAAGGCGGCCGGGCGTAGAGCTAACCACTCCACCCCATCACGTGCCGAGGTTAACAATGGTGGAAGCCTTTACTTTCCACTCCTCCAAGGGCCTTCATGATCTGGACGGAGGTGACTTTGCTTTGTTTTGCTTTATAGTAGTAGATTGGTATTTGGTACAGCAGCACTACAGTTTCTGTCAACATATCGACAATGGCTGGTGTGTTCAGAAACGACATAATTTGAATCTAAGTTACTCTGATGTAAATCTGGTCGGAATGCAGAGGAACCTCGCAGACGATATGCGCAGTAGTTTGCAAATCATCACCTGCCTTCTATATACGTATTTCGCCGAACAGAGTTAAATTTAGAAGCTCCTCTCTGACCTGTAATGTATACATGAATATGTTCTTAAACTTTCTTTCGCGCATCTTTGGCGTAGTTACAAATGAATCCTCTTACAGAACATGTGTAGTAAAATAACAGCTACATGTTTCACTTCCGAAATACAGTATAGGACGTTGTGGTGCTCCCTTGTAAACCAGCGACTAGGCAACCCATTCGTCATTATTGCATGCAGGTCTCTTGTACGTAGTATATACGGGGCTGGATGGCCAGCTGGTTTATTTTACTAAGTCAGTTATTTGTTATTTTGTGTAAAAAATAATAGCTGCATGCTTCTAAAAATTATACCGTTTTCAGGGGTATTAGGTAAGGCTTAATAACAGAATGCTAGATTTTTAGTTTATATACGCTACCCGAGGTAAGATGCCATTGCTCTACTGTTATTATTATTATTATTATTATTATTATTATTATTATTATTATTATTATTATTATTATTATTATTATTATTATTATTATTATTATTATTATTATCAGCAACAGTAAAGTTACAAATGATGCCCAGGTGATTACGGTTATATTAGAGCCCTTATTAAAATATAGACCATTTGTAAATTACCTTAAGACCTGCATATAGGATAATGATTCGTATGAGGGCGGTTGCTGTTTAAAGGGGCATAACATCTAGGTCATCGGACTCTAATGAATCAACGAAAGCATTGGGCGTACTTCGCTGCAGAACACTTGTCAATCGATTTCCAAGCCAAGTCCCGAGGTTTCGAAACACGACGATTTTGTTAGTAATATATTGAATATTATCCGCCTATAATGTGTAGTGGTTAGTGTGATTAGCTGCCACCCCCGGAGGTCAAGGTTCAATTCCCGGCTCTGCGAAGAAATTTGAAATGTGGCACGAGGACTCCTCCTCCAACGGTTGCTTTCTTCCTTCCTCCTTGTCTGTCCCTTCCAATTTCCAATTTTCCCATCCATCAACAAGACCCCTGTCCAACATAGCAGGCGAGGCCGTCTGGACGATGTACTGGTCCTCCTTCCCAGTTGTATACCCCTGACCCAAAGTGTCACGCTCCAGGAAACTGCCTTTGAAGCGGTAGAGGTGAGATCCCTCGCTGAGTCCGAGGGAAAAGCAAAGCATGGAGGGTAAACAGATTAAGAAACAAGAATATGTGAAATATTTATGTCAATAGGATGTTCCCTTAGTCTTAAATCTAAGTATAAATCTGAAACTAGGAAACAAAGATCCACACAGGGTTTTAATCGCGTTATTTTAGAAAGCAATATCATTTATAGTCGTGCATAACAAAGGGATCTGCAGTTTAAAACCTATTCTTATTTCTCTTGTAAATTGTGAAAGCTAGCTTCAAGTCACAGAGAGGAAGTGAGAAAGCGGAAGAGGTGTGGGGAAGATAAAAGTATCAGGGATGACGTCACACGGCATAGAAACTAGGTGGGGAGGAATGACGGTAGTTGAATGAAACTCTCATCCGTATAAATGTAGAAGGACAATACTCAAATGGAAACAAAGAAGTGAAACGCGTAACAAATGGATGGGTTGTTGATGGAAAGGAACCGGAACAAAAGGAACGAAAAATCAAAGCCAGGGAAGTATATTTTCAAATATTTTCATAGAAATCGATGGAGTGAATGTACATATCGTCCTTGAGGCTACAAAATGTTGGCCGGCCGAAAACGTTCTGTCATGTAACGTTCAATACTGTGCTTGTATGTCACACATTTCTCGCTCTTAGTTAGTTCTTCTTCCGGGTTGAACCGACCTGAATGGACCTGCTTGCGTTCCTCTGTCCAAGGGACACCGTGTCTTCTTTACGGTTGTTTGTCAATGTTTATCCCGTTCGTCAATATCTCTTTTCGGAAAAGACGGCTGTCAAAGGCGTCTTCCGGTTTGATCTGCAGCGCTTGAAGGTCTTCCTTGATGTTTCTAAACCAGGGGATAGTAGTTTTAGGTTATCAATTAAATAAGTTAAAGTAGTGGAGAAGTGGGAATTCTGGACACTTGCGTCAGCATTTATTGCTGAGTCTGCACCCGAGGTCTAGTAGTGTAGCTATGCGGGTTCTGACTCGAGGGCATTGACCCCTAGTATAGTAGTTGTACAGTGATTTTGCGGATTTGCGCAAGAGAGCAAGGCTAACCTCACAGACACTACCTTGGAGGGGCCTAACCCCAGTTTCACGGCTAGATGCCCTTCAGAACGCCTAAGAGAGCGAGCCTAACCTCACACCTAACCACATGGCGGAGCCTAACTTCAGTTTTACGGGCAGATGGCCTTCCCGACGTTAACTGTGCAAGATGGCGGTTATACAAAGACGGTCTAGGGGCGCTTGCGCAAGATGGCGGCTACACATAGGTTCTAATGAGGCCGCCTAAGGGCGCTGGCTCTTATGGCGGATGCTCTTATGTGGCGGCCTAGGTGCACTTGCGCAAGATGGCGGCTATGAGACGGCCTAAGGGCGCTTGCGCAAGATTGCGGCCGCTCTTATGAGCGGCCTATTGGCGCTTGCGCAAGATGGCAGCTATGAGACGGTATAGGGGCGCTTGCGCAAGATGGCGGCTATACAAAGACGGCCTAAGGGCGCTTGCACAAGATGGCGGCTATTCATAGGCTCTTCGAGACGGCGCAGGGCCTACTGACCAAGATGTTGGCCATACATAGGCTCTTATGAGACGACCTAAGGACGCTTGCGCAAGATGGCGGCTGTACACAGGCTCATATGTAGAAAGTTAGCCCAGGGGCTACTGCGCAAAATGGTGGTTATACATAGACTCTTATGGAGAAAGCTGGTCTAGAGGAAACATAGGACTTAAGGAGACTGCCTAGGGGCTCTTGCGCAAGATAGCGGCTATACACACGCTCCTATGGAGAAAGCTAGCTTAGAGGCTACTGCGCAAAATGGCGGCTATATATAGGCTCTTATGGATACAGATGGGTCAGGGGATGGTGGTGGTGGTGGTGATTATTGTTTTAAGAGGAAGTACAACTGGGCAACCATCCTCTATGGGTCAGGGGAGACATAGGACTTAAGGAGACGCCTAGGGGCTCTTGCGCAAGATGGCGACTATGAGACGGCCTAGGGGCGCTTGCGCTAGATGGCGGCTATACAAAGACGGCCTAAGGGCGCTTGCGCTAGATGGTGGCTATGAGACGGCCTAAGAGTGCTTGCACGAGATGGCGGCTATACGTAGGCTCTTATGAGACCGCTCAGGGGTCTACTGCGCAAGATGCTGGCAGTACATAGGCTCTTACAAGACGACTCAGGGGGCTTGCGCAAGATGGTGGCTATATGCAGGCTCTTGTGGAGAAATCTGTCCCATGGGCCTACTGTGCAAGATGGCGGCTATACACAGGCTCATGTGGAGAATGTTAGCCCAGGAACTACTGCGCAAAATGGTGGTTATACACAGACTCTTATGGAGAAAGCTGGCTAGAAGAGACATAGGACTTAAGGAGATGGCCTAGAGGCTCTTGCGCAAGATGGCGGCTATACACACGCTCTTATAGAGAAAGCTAGCTTAGAGGTTACTGCGCAAGATGGAAGCTATACACAGGCACTTATGGATAAAGACTGGTTAGGGGAGACATAGGACTTAAGGAGATGGCCTGGGGCGCTTCCACAAGATGGCGGCTATACACAGGCTCTTATGGAGAAAGCTAGCCTAGGGGCTACTGCGCAAGATGACTGCTATACATAGACTCTTATGGACAAAGATGGGTTAGGGGAGACCTGTGACTTAAGGAGACGACATTAGGGGCGCTTGCGCAAGATGGCGGCTATACACAGGCTCTTATGGAGATAGCTAGCTTGGAGGCTACTGCGCAGGATGGCGGATATATCCATCTTCTTTGTGATACCGGGCCCTCTAGTGAGAGTAGGCTAGCCTATTACTTTGACGGCCTAGGGGTGATTGTGCTAGATGGCGGCCATATACAGGCTCTTATGGAGAAAGCTATATCAGAGGCTACTGCGCAAAATGGTAGCTATACATAGGCTCTTATGGCCTCCTCCTTCTTTGACGGGACACAGCCGCCCTCCTCCTCCTGTTCCTCAACAAGATTCAGCCCCTGTTCATACAGGGAAAATTCCCATCTTACAATCTCGGAAGTCTTTGCAGACAGAGTGATCTTTGCTGGTCTATTTCTCCAGATCTAACAGTGTGTGATTTTTGTTTGTGGAGTAAACTGAACGAACACATCTTCACACATTGGAGGAACTGAAAGAAAACATTACGAATGAAATCAGAAATATTACAGTTGCAGAACTCACTTGCGTCAGACAGAATGTGCTTACCAGGTACAATGTTTCTATAACCCAGGAAGGACGACATTTCCATATTTTTTAATATAAGGTAAGATTTCTTAAAGCAGGGCGACCACGTGGGACATACGTTCGGCTGAGGCAACTGCCGTAGAGTAAAGCACAGACACCGCGCATTCGGCCTTAGTTTATATGAGAGACCCTGTATATACATACATATATATTTATAATCTGACATTCAGTTTAGATATAAGATTTATTTATTTATTTATTTATTTATTTATTTATTTATTTATTTATTTATTGGAAGCTCATTTAAACTCGGCCCAATTCACTGTGGTTTCGGATTGAAAGCGGTACAATTTATAACTACCCAGCGAGTTGGCCGTGCGGTTCGGGGGGCGCAGCTGTGAACTTGTATTCGGGGATAGTGTGTTCGAGCCCCTCTGTCAGTGACCCTGAACATGATTTTCCATTTTCACACCAGACGTATGCTGGGGTTGTACCTTAATTAAGGTCACGGCTACTTCCGTCCCATTTTCTAGTCCTTTCCTCCCTCCGTCGTCATAGATATAAGATTTATTTATTTATTTATTTATTTATTTATTTATTTATTTATTTATTTATTTATTTATTTATTTATTTATTTATTTATTTATTTATTTATTTATTTATTTACGTAAAGCAGATTTTTGAGTCTGAAACTACTGCACCGACTTCGCTGAAAATTTCATGCTTTGTTCTTATTGGTCCATTTTAAGGCCCCAAAACCAACCGTTTTCCAGATATTGGCACCTCACTACCCCGGTTCTAGAAATCGGCTGAATCAAGGATTAGGGATTATGGAAAACGACTAATATTGGTGTCGATCCTTCGTTTTCAGGGTCGCTGTGATGAACTATGACAAAATTAAAGATGTAATACTAATCTAAATGTAAAATAACATGGACTGACTGACTGACTGACTGACTGACTGACTGACTGACCGACCGACCGACCGACCGACCATCGCCAAGCTTAAACTAAAAACTGAAGATTTTACAGACATGGAAATGGATATTTGGAATCTCTTTTAAAATCAAATTAACATGTTTTTTGTTTGTTATCGACTTGAGAGAAAACTGTTTCTTAAATGTACAGTTCTATGTCGCATGGTCATCTCAGCCTGAAAAGGGAATATCACAAACGTGATTTACAAAGGGTTTCTGGGGTAAATGGAACTCAGGTTTTCGGTGAGCGTTTATCATTTAGGGATTTTCAGATAATGTTTGAGTAGGGTACCAGGGAACGATTACTTTTAACAAATTACGAAATCTATGTGAGCGAAGCCACGGGTAACTGCTAGTAAATAAATAAATAAATAAATAAATAAAATAAATAAATAAATAAATTAATTAATTAATTAAATAAATAAATAAATAAATAAATAAATAAATAAATAAATGAATAAATAAATAAATAAATAAATAGATAGATAAATAAATAGATAATAAGCCTAGCTTTAGTGTGTTGGTGAACAAACAGCATTTAGTTGAAAAAAATCAAGATGAGAACCACCATTATATGGACAGAAGAACGGAAGAAAGGACACGGCAAGCGGATGATGAGGTTCTGGAAAGAGAAGAAAGCGAATTTATTCGCTAAATGAATTGAAATGAGCACCTTAGTTGGCGCAATATTGTGAGATGTAAAGAAAAGCTTCCATTACAAACGGTTCAGAAGTATATTCTTAAACTGTGAGATATATTAATGTTGAAACATTCTCTTAGCAGACAAAGTAGCGGTCCCAATACTACGAAAATTAAAAAAATAAGCAATTTCCTCAATTGTGCCGAAAATTTAATTACTAAAGGGCCCGGAAAGGTTTTAAATTGTAAATATTAGACAGTTCTATCAAACTAAAAACAATGAAGGCCACGGCCGCTTCCTTCCCACTCCTAGACCTTTCCTATCCCATCGTCGCCATAAGGCTTACCTATGTCGGTGCGACGTTAAGCTACTAGAAGAAACACTAAAAAGCAAATTTTGAAAATCACTTCCGGCCTAAATTCAGTTCCGGAAAACAGCTTAAAATCGCTGGTTTCTTTATTCGTGTTTTATTCAAATTCTAGCCAAATTAATTTTTTACATGATTATTTCTGTCATTTTTTATTTTTGAAAAATGTTCACACTGAATGTAGTTATAAGGGCTGAAGTGAAATTCTGCATTGACTCACATTAGCGCTCGTAGTGGTAGAAAAAGGAATACAGCAAATCTAATCACTTGATGCGTCGATAAGGAGCGCAGCGAGAGATCCATTCGGCCGTGATCTAATCTACCGGATAGCGATGATTAAGAAAATGTTTGCTATTTTAGGAATAAATAAAGAATATATTCTGAAACTTAATTTTATTTACCTAAAATTCGCAGCTCACATCCCTAGGAAGTTTTCAACGTTGACTTGCTTGCCTGAAGGGCTAGAGCTGTGGATTTTTTAAGAGAGTGAAATTTTGTTCGTGTTTTCTATATTTTGTTTCCGGTATAATGTGTTGCATGTAACATTGAGATAGAAATATCAATACACTTCAACCGAAATACACAAGGTCATTCACCTGCTAGCAGCTCCAAAACGCGCATGAAATTTTCAAAAATGTATTACTACCTTACCGTCAATTCTCCGAATTTTCTTCGAAATTATGGTACGATAAATAATCACTCAGCCTAGATTCATTGTCAGGTCCTATCTAAACATTTCCCTTGTGAAATGTTGGGAGTGGAAAAATAATGTACAGAATTACCTATTGGATTCCTTTTAGGGATGAAAACTTATATCCACATATACAGAGCTTAACAGATGCGTGCGCTTTTGTTTCCTAAAGTTCATCTCTGGACCTTGGAGATCCAAGCTCACAGGGAGCGGGTCAGATGATCCATCATCATTTAGTCCGCAGCTGAACGCGGAGTGCACCTTGGCAAGTTTCCTGATTGTGATGGACGAGGAGAAAGTTGATATCGGGAAGTGTTTACGGAAGTAACACACCCTAACGGAGGACTTATACAATATGTTCGTTAGGAGGAGTTGTGCGACCTGTATGTCCCAGTGTATGGGCATTTATTGGAAACGAGTAAAGGAAACAGAGAATTTCTCGAAATTCTAAAATAAATTCTGCACATGAGATTTAGGGTGAGATTAAATGCCAGTTTGTCATGAATGTATGAATAACTAATATATATAAATAAAGATGTAGGGGGTCTGCACTCTTAGGTCAAGTCAGGACTGTATCTGTGGTTTTTAGCTTTCGTGTTTGTTTGTCTGTTCCACCATCACGGCGAAATGACTTGATAGATTTCAACCAAACTTCATATTTATAGTATACTCATCCAGGAGCAGGTTCAAATATGCATATTATTTTAACATCACTGAATAGAATGGGGGTTTATAGGAATACCATAACTTTTTATTTCAATTTTATCTTATTCTATTTTTTGTAAATCCTTACACTATATGTGAGACGCCGCTTCATTTTAAACACAACGTTTGTTATAACTTTTTTCTTTCAATTTGCTTTACGTCGCACCGACACAGGTAGGTCTTATGGCGACGATAGGATAGGAAAGGGCTAGGAGTGGGAAAGAAGTAGTCATTGCCTTAATTAAGATGCACACCCCACATTTGCCTGATGTGTTAATGGTAAACGACTGAAAACCATCTTCAGGGCTGCCGACAGTGTGGTTCGAACCTACTATCTCCCGAATTAATCTGCATAATTTTGCATACTTTTCAAACGAGGGAGATAATTGCTATTTTCTGATGGTTTCATGCTCTGCATTAGGTTATTGACACCCGCGCAGACAGCCCTCTCGGCCATTCGTTACTGTACAGAACGTATTGCCAACCTCAAAAAGCAAATTTCTTATAAGCTTTTTAAATCGCCCTGGTGATCAGATCTCTACCTACATGAAGAACCGCTATTAAACAGAAGTTTGTTCCATCTTTCGGAACCGGCTTAAAATCTTCAGTTTCTAAAAATCCAGCAGAGCCCCCACACCAAAACCGGCCATTGGGTTAATCACCCTTAATACGTGTTCCGGCAGGTAGACTGAGTGGCTCTGGCGGGGTTTCACACCAGGATTCGTTCTTTCTATCAAAACTTTCTTACCTTCTCCCATTGTTCCACCCATCCTGCATTTTTCGTAACGCCCGGTTCATCTCATTATATCTTCATCATCCAGTCAGCATTCGTCGCTCGGCCTGGAATACCACTCATCTCTCCCTCCACGACCTTGACCACATCCAAACATGTACCATCACTAGCAACCTGTCAACCGGTGCCTGCCAAGCAGCGTTAAGCTGAAAAACTACACAATAGTCATCCCTCCGGAAACCCTGATTGCCTAGAGTGTTTGTCACTTCTTGTGTCATCTATCCCACTATAACCACCACTATCATCACCACCACCATTACCACTACTTCCAGTTTCGTACAATCGGCAAATGACTCAGCTGCAATCACCTATCACACTTTAGTTATGTCCACAACCGCTCCCAACTATCATCCATAGCAACGACACCTCATCTTACAACCCCCACCTCAATACTAGGCCCCTCCTCGTGCTCAAAATAAAAGACAAGCCTCCTCAAAACGTCAAAGCGAACAACTTGCTGCACTGTGACCCGCAGTTTCTACTTCAATAATATTTGAAGCCACATTTCAACCACTACCTAACAACATGGATACATCTAGCAACTCACACACCTACTTATTACTCAACCCCACTCCAGAATTTCCTTCAGCCCAAAATAATAAACTCAAGCGAGAGGAGAAATGTAATCACTTGCTGACTGGACTGAAGTGAACTTGTCAGTGAAAGCCGCTCTCTCCGCGAGAGTTAACAAGCTGGAGCTGGCCTATCGACTAACTCAAAACGCCTACAACAAACGGTGCCTGTCAATAAGCGTTAAGCTGAAAAACTACACAACAGTCATCCGCCAGGAGACCCTGTTTGCCATAGAGTGTATGTCACTAAACAGAGAAGGTTTTAGTGAAAAGTTGAAAGTCAGAGAGAGAGAGAGGGAGAAAAATAATCTACAGAAAGAACCTGACGTCACAAGTCAGACTTTTACTTCCAGACGGAGAGGCTGTATGAGTGTGTCAGGAAAACACAGAGTAACAGCCGATAATGGTGTGGCAAGAATTATTTTCGAGAACTGGGGCTGACAGACTTACTAAACAAACTAGCTGTGAGACATATGTGTGTTTTTCAGGGAAATCCTCTGAAGAAATAAGCTATCCCCGGGTGAGAGGAGAGAAAGGATATATTCTGGGAGGAGATGCGAAAGAACTAGACGATAATCGAAGCCCACCGGCTGAAAAAAGCGTAGACCGAAGTAGACCTACTTGAAAGAAGAAACCTTAAGCACGGGAATATACATTTTTTAAAATATTTATTTTTGCATTGAAACTATTTGGGCCACAGTCTCGAAAAATATTGGCTGCGGGCTTAAACAAATAACGGATTTACATAACTGAAGGGAACTGAATCATAATGTTAATGCAAAAAGGCTATAAAGGCATTTTTGAAGACGCTGTGGGTCATAAAACGAAAACGATGATTCACTGGCGAAGGATAGTTGTGATTGATCGTTTCTGTAGTGCAGGATAATGTTATTTGTGATGTGTGAATTGTTGGAACAGTACAAACGCCCAGTCCCCAAGCCAAGGAAATTACCCATTTCAGGTAGAAATTTCCGGCCGGAAATCGAACCCAGGGCCCTATGAACTGAAGAACACTACGGTGACCATTCTGACAAGCAGCCTGACATTTTGATGGTGAAAAAGTTTTCCATCATGGCAATTACCCCGTAGATTTGATTTTTACTAAATTTTGCAGCAAGAACATTTGTAGGCATAGATCAACCAAAAACGATTCTTACTCACATTGGTTATTTGTTCCTGTCATTCTCTTTCCTTCATTTATTTTCTTTTCTGGTGTCATTCTTCTGTGTTACATTGTTTCTGGGAGATCTGGGACACAATTTTCAGATGGTAACATCTCTACTCACGAGATGATATCAACTTCGTCTTGAAGTCTGAATATTATAACTCCACTCGTGTGTTGTTGAAAGCAAAGAGATGAGTTTGGATCCAAGGAGTACGCAACAGGGACTTCGCCGCAGGGAACACTTTACCGAGGAGCAATGTTTTAACAGAAACCCTCCACTTGGGGCGAGATGAATGTAGGTTGTTAAATATAACTCACCGCTCTTATTCGGCCTGAAGAGAGCCTGATAATGAAATGGAAAGACAAATACGGGAGAACTCCTCAGGCAAGCAAAACCTAGCGCATAACTACGCTTAAATTATACAAAATGATTAATTTTTCATATGTGTGTGTGTGGAAGTTCTCGCCGAAGTTGGAAACACTATTGATTACCAGCGCTTAATTTGTATTTAAGTACATATTTGTTTCCTCACCAGCTACAGTTAACAAGTAAATAGGGCCGCGCTGAGTGGCTCAGACGGTTGAGGCGCTCGCCTTCTGACCCCAACTTGGCAGGTTCGAACCTAGGTCAGTCCGGTGGTATTTGAAGGTGCTCAAGTACGTCAGCCTCGTATCGGTAGATTTACTGGCACACAAAAAACTTCTGAGGGACTAAATTCTGGCACCTCGGAGTCTCCTAAAACCGTAAAAGTAGTTAGTAGGACGATAGGCTATCACTATTGTAATGGCCGCAGGCTTTTGTGGGTTTCCTAGACTTACTTGTTACATTGTTTTCGTTGTTTCAATGTCTCATAGTGTCCGACTCGTTGGCTGAATGGTCAGCGTACTGGCCTTCGGTTCAGAGGGTCCCGGGTTCGATTCCCGGCCGGGTCGGGGATTTTAACCTTCATTGGTTAATTCCAATGGCCCGGGGTGCTGGGTGTTTGTGCTGTCCCCAACATCCCTGCAACTCACACACCACACATAACACAATCCTCCACCACAACAACACGCAGTTACCTTCACATGGCAGATGCCGCCCACCCTCATCGGAGGGTCTGCCTTACAAGGGCTGCACTCGTCTAGAAATAGCCACACGAAATTATTATTAATGTCTCATAGTAGCTCCTATTACGTTTTTTCATTCCTTCATCATTCATTTTTCTCGTTTCAACACTTTCTTTTGCACGTTTTTTTGCCGAATCCTATTAAAATCTTTATTTTCCTTTATTACATTTGTTATTCTGTACAAGTGACCACGATGTATTCACAACGACAGCTAACCTCCAACACAGCGCCATCCTGTAACAGAGTATGCCTGTGACGTCACATATTTAGCATAAATTTTGCCTTACTTTGAAGCGCTATATCATGAAAACTACTTTTCAGATTTTCAATTTTTTTTGCAATTCTTTTGTCAATTGAGACATAAAACATAATCGCCAGTTAAACACTCTCAACGATGTACGGGTTCTACCAAAACACGAAAAGCGTCCTCAAATTTTTCTTTCCATGTACCAGTTGTCAAATAACGGAAGTCTACGTTAAAAATACTGAGCAATTTGTAGGTGTAGTTCTAACTTTGCACTGGGGAGGTGATGGGTCGGCAGCCATGAAAATAGTTTTTCGTGTTTTCCCAGTTTAAGGCTAGCCATAATTAAGGGCACGGCCACTACATTTCCAACGAAAGCCTTTTCCCAACCTTGAACCGCCATGTCTTATGGCTGAATACAGTATGTTGTTACCTAGCAACCATGCAGCCTGTGATGTGCAGTATTGATAGATGGCCATGACTGAGGGGCACATAGAAGACTCATCTCATCGCGCTCTAGAGAACTGATTATTTCATTCGTGCAAGTTTCATAGGCCTCGCCCATTTCAATCCACTGAATCCTTCACTTGTCCACTCCAAACTCCACACAGATGTTTCTCGAAAACGATTCGATAGATGGAAATAAATTAAACATTGTCAGTTTGAGTTTCCTTTATTGAAAACATATTTATGATTATTTTACTTTTCCGAAAGAAAAATTTGACACCATATCTTTTTCCTGAATTTCTTGTTTTAGCACTAAATCTGCAGTTGTTCTCCTTTTATATGAATCGTAATAAAAGTATTATTTTGTACTATATTTAAATAAATTTTTGTTCATATAATACTGTGGGCGGATGCAGACAGCAAGTGGCGAGGGCTGGTCCGTGGTCCAACAGCTCTGCGCTCCGACCAGCCAACCAAGCAGAGGAAGGGTGGCCATGAATCTATCTTAGCTCCACGCCTCTACATTCGGGAGACTGAGAACGGCTGAACTCCACCGTCAGCTGTCCTAAGAATGGCTTTCCGTGGTTTCCCATTCTCCTGCACTAAGGCGAAAGACAGGACAGTTCCTAGTGTAGGCCACGGCCGCCAACTCTCTCATCTTCTCCGAGCATCTCCTTCACCGTAACATATCTCCCGGCCTGAGAGACGGAGTCATCGTCTAAGAGGCCCGCCTCCCCCCTTCAGGGTAGAAATGAAAATATTTTAGAACTAGTAATATATTTCTCTAAATTTTGAAATCTGCTAGACTATATGAATAAACATATTTAGCCATTTTGATTACACAAATCCTAGCCCGGTTGATTACTATTGTGTGTGCGTGCACAGAATGAGAAACGTAACTGATTCAGAAGATACGAAGAATACCATCCAGTAACCACAAACCGTAATAGCGGAGATTTCTTTTTCTTATGCTTTGTCCGTTGCGAATATTAGCTGTCATCGTAGCGATTTCGGTCTTTTAAGCGTCGCAGGTGACCTACGCCTGTGGATGTGTGATGGTCATGATGATGATGTAGGGAGATTGTGAAATATGGTATCGGCACATGGCCTACTCCTGTCGAATAACACTAAGGGGTCCACTCAAGGCTTAACGTCCCCATCCGACAGACGAATCATCATCAGCAGCGCCATTATCACTCCTGATTACAAATTGTATAACTACCTGTGGAGTAACAACACCGTGTTTATTACAAGCTAGTCTCTTTTTATTAACAATCCCCCAGACTCAGACTCTACATAAACACATACATAGACGTTACAATAACTGCAACTAGATAGCGTGTGGTATCCCCTTGAGTCCGTGACATCTCCTCCCCACCCGATTCAGGCAGAGATGGAAAGATCCGTACAATCATCCTACGCCAGCCAGACGGCTGCAGAATCAGTCGACCGGTGCAGCTGGTCGTTCCTCTGGAAATCTATCTGAACCCAAGTGATATCGATAATTGAGGCGCTGACACAGGAAAGGTAGTAACTAAAAATAATCAAAATTTAATTTTTCATGGAGGACGCAGTAAACACTCATTCCAGTGAGATGGAGAAAGTAGCAAATCAACTGGTATAGTAGATTAGTTTCTAGGATTGACAAGCGCAAGACGGAACATGTGTTAAGTCCACGAGGTTTGGCATGTAGAAGGTACCTTTGGTGGGATTAGGTATAACCTTTGCCACTGCGCATAAACCTTGTTTATAGCTATGATAGTTCGTTATAGTGATATTTCAGTTGATATAATGTTTACGAAACCTATTCCATTCAAAATGGTAAGTCATAATTGCCAACATGTTGGCATGACGTTCATACTAATTCTTTGTTTTCATAAATTCGTACTACGTGTGTCCAACAATAGTTTCAGAACAGGATGCGGAATAATCGACCATTTCATGTAACCGTGATGGCGCCTGTGGATTTTCATGAATTCGCCATGGAAAGCATGTTATTTGAATACTGCACCCCTTAATATTAGCATTGTGAGCTGGATAGGGATTTCAAGAGCTGCCGGGCTGAGTGGCTCAAACGGTTAAGGCGCTGGCCTTCTAACCCCAACTTGGCAGGTTCGATTCTGGCTCAGTCCGGTGGTATTTGAAGGTGCTCAAATACGCCAGCCCCGTGTCGGTAGATTTACTGTCACGTAAAAGAACTCCTGCGGGACTAAATTCCGGCACCTCGGCGTCTCCGAAGACCTTAAAGAGTAGTTAGTGGGACGTAAAGCAAATAACATTATTATTATTTCAAGAGCCGAACTTCTCTCAGTCAAGACAAGGCAATCGTTCAACGAGTTAAAACCGTGGAAAGAGCACAGTCCTCGAAAGAGGACGATATACAAACCTTAAAACAACTTGGAAGGAGACTAACCATCAGCGAACCGAAAAAAAGAGTTATTAGTTTCGCTGGATTTCTTGGATGAAGAAAAAAAGTTTTATCGTGTAATTTCCATTTGAAACATACACGGCACCTGAAAAGCTGACTGAGTGATTTTTCACAACGTATTTTATGACACAATTTGTGTCTGAAACATAACTAGCATAAAATTGTTTGTTAGGATGATAAATGGATTGCTCCTTGATTTTACGTGATATATTTTCAGTAACATCTGGTTCATAATGTTGGAAGAACTATTTCTTTCTTCTCCTGTAAAATTCGCTTTGTAACCCATGTCGATGCCTCACTTGTTTGTCAGGTGAGAAAAGTCTGTCGTGTATACTCTGATGTTGTTCGGGAGTTCAAATATACGAATGTCCACCCACATTGTTTTGGGGCGTGTTGGTTCTGTGCTAGGTCCACAAGCATTGTGCCATATACGTTGTACCAGAGACACATGTCGATCGATACGTGCATCCACAGTCGTTATTGATAATCCACTCTCCGGCGCGCACACACATATAATGTGAAACTTCACAGACCATGTCAATTGTTGACAGTTTGTATCAGACGTGACGTTATCTCTAACACGTGATCATTCACTTCATAGACTACAAGTCGACTTAACTTCATTGTCCTCGCTACATTGCAGGCTGTTCCTCCACAAACCGTCATATGAGGAGTCACACGTAAAAAAGCCACTAACCTTAAAGCAGTATCATCACCAATAATCACTTTACATTAATTTGGTGGTTGCCGTTTCCTAAGTAACGATCATAAGCAAACATGTCATTCAACGTGTTAACTTATACATGTTAACAGTTCTGTGCTGTGTTGATTGCAGCCACATTAAAATTGAGTTACATAATGTAGAAAAAAAGTTTGAATGTTATAAAAAGATAAACATAGGAGAATAATTGCTATTGGCAAAATAAAGTTCCGTCTCCTGGCCGTTAATTCTCATGAATGATGTAACCTTTGAACTGTATGAACATTGTATTCTTATGACGAAAAATTTCTACTTGTGTTAAGACAATATGGGAAATTGATGTATGTATACATATTTTGTCCGTTTATTTGTTTTGCATTTGCTGATGTTTAACTTATAAGTTCTATGCAACGTTAGAAATAAATAAGAAATATGTCTATGAAAAAAACCAATTTTCCCTTTGTGAAAATCAAATATCAAAAATATATCTTCCAGTCATGATCATCCATTGTTGTTAACGGGATCCCAATAAACAACCTGCGATATGTAGACGATACTGTTCTGCTGACAACAAGTGCTGCAGCAGGTCTACGTCTGAACACGAAAAAGACCAAAGTAATGGTCAAAAGCAAACTTGTCATTCAACCTGTTAACTTGACAGTATCTGGTACATCCCTAGAGAAAGTCCAACGCTTTAAGTATCTCGACAGCTGGAATAATGCTGTTGAAATTAGGTCCCGGATTGACCAAGTAAGACCTGCATTCTGGATAATGAGCAAACTTCTCTGGAACAGGGATTTTAAGATCAATCTCCTTCTCCGTTTACTTCGGTGTTAAGTACTTTCTGTATTACTTTATGGGCTTCCGATAAGTTCACCTGCATACACCCCAGCGTCAGTGGGTAGCGTCTGACACATCCCACTCTGATGAGTCTAGTGTCAGACCTAAGACGAAACGCTGGTTAATGGAGCAAACGCCTGAAAATCCTTACATCTGATATGTTTTTGGCATTACTTTATGGTTCCGAGACTTGGACCCTAACAGTGAACACCCCCAAAAAACTTCGATCCTTTGAGATGTGGTGCTATCGACGCCTGCTCAGAATACCATGTGTTGACAGAGCTAGAGGTCATACACAACATCAAAAAGAATAAACTTGAGTACTTCGACCATAGACACCTTCAGCTTATCTTACAAGGCAAAATTGAAGGAAGGAGAATATCTTGGCTACGGAATCTGTGAGAATGGTATGGGCTCAGTACCCCCACTCTTTTCCGAGTTGCGGAGAATAACAACAAGATCGCTCTGATGACGGCCGACATTCAATGAGGATACGGTATAAGAAGAAGCCTGTCATAAGACATAGCTAGCACGGTTACTAGGTAACATTGTCTGGCCATCCATCCATACATTATATCACACCCTGCACGGTTACTAGGTAACATTGTCTGGCCATCCATCCATACATTATATCACACCCTGCACGGTTACTAGGTAACATTGTCTGGCCATCCATCCACACCTTACATTACAGCCTGCACGGTTACTAGGTAACATTGTCTGGCCATCCATCCACACCTTACATTACAGCCTGCATGGTTGCTAGGTAACATTGTCTGGCCATCCATCCATACCTTACATTACAGCCTGCACGGTTTCTAGGTAACATTGTCTGGCCATCCATCCATACCTTATATCACAGCCTGCACGGTTGCTAGGTAACATTGTCTGGCCATCCATCCATACCTTACATTACAGCCTGCACGGTTTCTAGGTAACATTGTCTGGCCATCCATCCATACCTTATATCACAGCCTGCACGGTTACTAGGTAACATTGTCTGACCATCCATCCATACCTTACATCACAGCCTGCACGGTTACTAGGTAACATTGTCTGACCATCCATCCATACCTTACATCACAGCCTGCACGGTTGCTAGGTAACATTGTCTGGCCATCCATCCATACCTTACATTACAGCCTGCACGGTTTCTAGGTAACATTGTCTGGCCATCCATCCATACCTTATATCACACCCTGCACGATTGCTAGGTAACGTTGTCTGACTATCCATCCATACCTTATATCACAGCCTGCACGGTTACTAGGTAACATTGTCTGGCCATCCATCCATACCTTACATTACAGCCTGCACGGTTACTAGGTTACATTGTCTGACCATCCATCCATACCTTACATCATAGCCTACACGATTGCTAGGTAAGATTGTCTGACTATCCACCCATACCTTACATCATAGCCTACACGATTGCTAGGTAAGATTGACTATCCACCAATACCTTACATCATAGCCTACACGATTGCTAGGTAAGATTGTCTGACTATCCATCCATACCTTACATTACAGCCTGCACGGTTACTAGGTAACATTGTATGGCCATCCATCCATACCTTACATTACAGCCTGCACGGTGGCTAGGTAAGATTGTCTGACCATCCATCCATACCTTACATCATAGCCTACACGATTGCTAGGTAAGATTGTCTGACTATCCACCCATACCTTACATCATAGCCTACACGATTGCTAGGTAAGATTGTCTGACTATCCACCCATACCTTACATCATAGCCTACACGATTGCTAGGTAAGATTGTCTGACTATCCACCCATACCTTACATCATAGCCTACACGATTGCTAGGTAAGATTGTCTGACTATCCACCCATACCTTACATCATAGCCTACACGATTGCTAGGTAAGATTGTCTGACCATCCATCCATACCTTACATCATAGCCTACACGATTGCTAGGTAAGATTGTCTGACTATCCACCCATACCTTACATCATAGCCTACACGATTGCTAGGTAAGATTGTCTGACTATCCATCCATACCTTACATTACAGCCTGCACGGTGGCTAGGTAAGATTGTCTGACCATCCATCCATACCTTACATCATAGCCTACACGATTGCTAGGTAAGATTGTCTGACTATCCACCCATACCTTACATCATAGCCTACACGATTGCTAGGTAAGATTGTTTGACTATCCACCCATACCTTACATCATAGCCTACACGATTGCTAGGTAAGATTGTCTGACTATCAATACATACCTTACATCACAGCCTGCACGGCTGCTGAGTATCATTGTCTGACTATCCATCCATACCTTATATCACAGCCTACACGATTGCTAGGTAAGATTGTCTGACTATCCATCCATACCTTCCATCACAGCCTACACGATTGCTAGATAACGTTGCCTGCTCATCCACCCAAACGTTACATCACAGCCTGCACGGTTCCTAGGTAAGATTGTCTGACTATCCATCCCTACCTTACATCCCAGCCTGAACGGTAGCTAGGTAATATTGTCTGACCATCCATCTATACCTTACATCACAGCCTGAACGGATGCTAGGTAATATTGTCTGATCATCCATCTATACCTTACATCCCAGCCTGAACGGTTGCTAGGTAATATTGTCTGACCATCCATCCCACCTTACATCACAGCCTGCACGGTTGCTATGGTTACGCTTCCGGCACACATTTCTTTGTCGCGTCACGTTACACAAATTTTCGGTTGACCCCCAACCATAAGAAATATTTATGTCAAAAGAAAAACAACGACAACGCTGACAGTGAGCTTTTCTGGGTTATATACGTTTAACTCAAGTATTATCTCACACTTCGATATCATGAAACAGCGAGAATGATATGAATTAGCAAATAAAACTCATGCATCCCAATTATGTTATCGCAAACCTGTGTGCTTCATGACTTTTGAGCACTTCTAGGCCACAGGGTAGGAAAATTATCAGATTGAGGAAGTAAGTTTCTAAGTTAATTAACTGCGTTGTTTATCCATTGACGTAACAGATGCCAGTGCAATGTACCTTCCAAATTATTAATTTATACTGTAAACATCCTGGACTTGAGTAAACATATTGACTGAGGGTTGAACCAGGCTTCTGATTGTTTAATGTCCAGTAATTGGACTAATTGTGGTAGAAGGTAGGCTACTTGCTATTTCAAATTTGATGATTATCTACAGGGTGAATGAAGTTAGACTTTGTACTAAACATTGTTTAGCCCAGTTAAGGTTGACTATTGGGATCGGGTGAATAATTACAAAATTACACTAGATATCGTCCCTGTTCCGCCAAAACGGCGAATGTTACAATGCTCTTCCTCTCCATTATTTCCCTTAAGACTGGTCACGCCTTCCAGCCATATAATGATATTCGGTCCATCAGAACAATTTCCATTGAGTTCATTTTCCTATGTGGGTTTGTAAAGGAAAATGAACCTTACTGTACCATACTGAAGGCATGTACGTTTGCGTGACATTTACCCACTCCTAGAGTGTGATGTATTTAAGGCTCATTTACGTTTGAACACGCGCATAGGTAAATGAACTCAACGAAAATTGTTCTGATGGACCGCAAATCAATATATAGCTGGAAGGCGTGACCAGTCTTAAGGGAAATAATGGATAGGAAGAGCATTGTAACATTCGCCGTTTTGGCAGAACAGGGACGATATGTAGTGTATGTACGAAATTAAATCTGAACTGCAGAAGTGATGAGTGTCTGTTCAAAAAAGTGCTATTTCCACCCTACGAAAATTGTGGAAAAACGAAAGTAAACATGGAATATGACGCTTGTTGCTTAAAGAGGCTTAACATTTGGGCCATCGACCCAAACGTGTAATGAGAAGGGCATGCAACTTTACATCCTTCTGGTGTGGATTGCTCATGGTAATCCATAGTATTCAACTAGTGCAACGCATGTCAACGAATTACAAAAAAAATAAAAATGAAGTGGAAATGGAACCTTTCGAACAGAAAACCATCAAATATTTTCTTCTGAGTAGAAATTGTGAACCCAGTCCTCCTTCTTTCTTTCTTTCTTTCTTTCTTGCATTCCTCGACAGTACAGGGTACAATTGTTCGGTTACCGTTCTTCTGTTTCTTCAGTCGAGATCATCTTCAGGTCTGCGAGTAATTCCCGTGTTTCAGTTCCGTCCATGATACCAACATGTTTCGTAGTGAATGATTTTGTATGTAGGAAACTCAAGGACTACTTTCTTCGATATTATCTTTTTCTGCAACGTACGTGTTCCGGAAATATCGTGGAACACAGAGGTGTAGTAAGGTGCCAAGGTGAAAGGGCGGACCAGAAAATAGCCAGATCACAAGTTATAGCACTAAATTTCGAAATTGTATTGCTTTTCTTTGTTTTTTTAATGATGTAAGAAATAACAGTTAAATAGAATAATGATGAGCTCGTCAGGTCCCACAACAACTGTGACTTAAAGTCCAGAAATCTGATACAAGACCTAGATACACATATCAACTAGGATGAGCATGTTTGTTCCACGCACTTACATCGTCTAGGAGATTGAGCTCCAGCCTCTCAAAGGTACAAGTTTCCTACAAAGTAATGCCTGACGAACTTCACAGACATTTCTGCTCAACAGTTTGTTACGCATTGGTCCATAAATAATTACAATTTAAACAGGGGCAATGAGTGCCCATTCTAAATGGCCTTGATGTAAAGAGAAAGGTTTTAACATGATCGGCCATGAACAAAAGGCCAGGAGGCGAAAAACTTGCACTCCTTTTATAAAAACCCTTAAAACCCCAAGTGGGTTTATGACGCGAAGTTGCGTAGGCTAAATTACTTCTACACGAGACTAAACGAGAAATATTAAATGCCAAAAATGTGTTAAGAATTTCGATGTTTAGAAAATTTGTGTCACGCCATACCAAGTTGAATGGGAATCAACGCAGGGTAATCACTCTTTGTTCCCTTAGTTTACATGTTTCCCAGCCGGTATTTGAACAGAGTCCTCAGACTTGCCGAAAATCTACATTTAAACAGTAAAATTAGAACTTGAAATAAAATTAAAGAGGTTTGACACCTTCCCCTCAAGTTGTCTGTCTGAGCTATCACTTGTTCAAGAAAATTCTGCAATTACCTTGTTTATCTGGGCATTCCGAACGCCGACATGCGGTCCCTGCCTCCGAACAACACGCCGCACTCACAGAACTGGATGAAGAAGCGATGAAGGTGACAAAGTGCCTTAAGGCACCCAGCTTGTATAGAATTTTAAGAGGAAATTTCCAGAACTTTGTACAGATAGGGTGGATGCCTGTACACATCTCCAATTCTAATTGGGTAGAGAAAATATTCTCAAAATTCCTGATTGGTCGGTAACTAAAGAAGAAGGAAGCAGTAAGGTTGTTGACAACTTTGACATAAGAACAAAACAATCTTCACAAACTTAAGGTTTGCCACCTGTCATAATATAAATTACGTAATAAATTAGTTAGAGTTCGACCCGCTAGTGGGAGCAACAAAACCGATGATAGAGACATTTAGCGATTGAAAGTCCAAGTGTCTTGTATAACATTAGTTCAAGTTTATTTACATAAGTGGCCTTATAGAAGGCGCGCAGTTTAACTGGAGGGAGGTGCACCGGTACAGTATGAATTCTACAGTGTAATGATGGATTTAGTAAAATACAGTGGATATCAAACTACATTCTCAGAAACTCTCACTGTACCGATATTCTTAATAATTCGTGACCACTTTATGCTACCAATGGTCGAATTACCGACAATCTGGTGCAATAAATTTCCTGTCCGACTCGTTGGCTGAATGGTTAGCGTACCGGCCTTCGGTTCAGAGGGTCCCGGGTTCGATTCCCGGCCGGGTCGGGGATTTTAACCTTAATTGGTTAATTCCAATGGCACGGGGGCTGGGTGTATGTGTTGTCTTCATCATAATTTCATCCTCATAACGACGCGCAGGTCGCCTACAGGAGTCAAATGGAAAGACGTGCACCTGGGGAGCCGAACCCGTCCTGGGATATCCCGGCACTAAAGGCCATACGACATTTCAATAAATTTCCTTCAAAACTAGAAATGTAAATGGAATTTCTGTTCTCTATGAAATAATTCCAAGGAATAACAATAATAATAATATTAATATGGCCTAAGTTACTGGATGAGAGCATTTTGAATTTTTGGATTGGTGATTTCACTGCCCGTAATTGTAGATATCACACGAAACTTTTGGACTTATGCCGTGTCATGAAAACGAGCTGAAACTCTTTATGTTTCGCAGCGAACTTTGCTCCGCGCTTCAGAAGACAACCTCGACTGTCCACGAGTAAGACTTCTGACTGGTGAATCAACAGGGACATTGGCTGTCACTTATGAAATACGTGGTTGACATCCATTAGGGATTTAGGTAGGTAGTTCTCTTCCCTGTCTTTTCTCTATTGTTATTTCGTTTCGGTGTTTTCTAAATTAGTATTCTCCTCGTCACTAGACAGTTTACCCTAGCTATGTGCTTTCATAACCTGTATATACCTCTTACGGTATTATTATTACTTCCTTTTACTCCCTTGTCTTAAATCTCGTTGTAGTACTCCCTTCTACCCCCCCCCCCCGACTCACTCACTCACTCACTCATTTTTCTCGTTTTTTCCTGCTACACACTTCCGTTGCACTTTATTTTTTCATTTCTTGTATTTATTTGTCTGTTTGAAATTACTGAGATAGTACTTAACACAACAATGCTTATAATACACATAAAAATAAATACAAAATAAAAAGTAATGAAAACAAATACAACGAAGGATGATGAAAACGAAAACGAAGAAAATGCATATACAGAGAAAATAGCGATCTAAAGTACATCATGAAAATACAAGAATTAAAACAAAGGTATCACTAAGGTAATAAGTGAGTATAATAGTACATATTTTAAGGTTCAACGATTATTCTTAAAAGGCTAAATTTATAAACTAGAAACACAGGCCTTTAAATGTTTAGTGATGAAAGTGTGAGATTCTAGAAATAAATCTATTCCTGCAGCAAACGTGTTGTAAAAACGTAATATTTCAATAAATGGTGAATTCTTGCGAGCTCATACTTGCAGAACATAGATAGAATTAAACATTCTTATGGAATTGAATTTATTGTTTACAAGTTTTTGAAGTTTTTAGCGAGATAATCATTCTTCTCTTACGCAACGACGTGAGGTTAAAGTAACTTCTTAAATACGGTGTTGATGAATCAAAAGGGCAAAATGTCTTAGTTCTTTTATAATTTTTATAAATTCTGTTTTATATTTCATTTTAGGTTAGTTTAGTTTATTGCCTTTCTTACAGGGCGAGGCTCACGCTATTAAGCCTGGTATTATGCCAAACCATACTATACAAAACCGCTAAAAATGTATAGAATAATATACATAAAACTGTTTGCTACACATATTTCTAAAATTCACCAAAATTAATTTACTTAACATCTATAATTTTGTATACCTATTGATAATTAAGAACTAAATATTACTTTTTTAAGTTACTGAGATCTACTTTTTACAGATTTGAGTACCACATTAAACATTTCCTTTTAAATAGCCTCGGATTGCCTATGCCTCTAATTTCAGCTGAACTCAGTTCCAGAACCATATGGCAGCAGGTATGAATGGGTTGTTTTACGAGTTACTGTGATGAATGGGAATGGACAAGATGGATCGTGTGGATGACCTTGAGGGAGCTCTACTGGAAGGGGAGAGGTATTTAAAGTCTGTACTAAGATAGTCTGTCGAGAGGGGAAGCAGCGTGGTATTTACGTCGTTCAGGCAATCTTAGTCATGACAGCTGCGAGAGGAAAGGGCTATTATGAGTTTGGATTGGCATATTTAATACGAATCTAGCACACGCTGTAAGCTCGCTGTAGTCGACATGAAAGTATTTTGCTCATATTATTATAAACTAAATACCCGTAGTCAAATATTGGAAATATTAGACTCTGAACTAATAATTTTCTTGTGCTTCTTGGAAGGAAGTTACTCATCCTCTTTGCAGAATGTAATGAATGTAATGACACATTTGGTGACATGTTCCGACCAACTTATATATCGAATACTACTCGAAGTTTCTTTACATGACCACTAAATGTTACTGGTATTCCACTGAGCGTAACACCGGGTATAGGCGTGTTTTGTATTTTAGCATGAGATTTGTACGTAACAATTATGACGGCCTGTGATTTTGATGGGTTCACTTTCACGCCATGTCTGTTAGTCCAATCATTCACATTTGCTAAGTTTTCGTTTAACTTAGTTATTGAATTGTTTAAGTCATTAGGCTTTATCTTTATTTATTATCTCTTCTACCACATTTGTATCTGATTCGTTTGATGACCTTGCTGTTTACTTCGCACGCACATGCGATGGAACATGAAACATCTAAATCTGGGCTCGGAATGCTAGCGTACAGTGAGCCATCTAGTGACCAACTAGAGTACCTCTTACTATAGGACAACGGCAAAGCATTCCTTGATTCAAACCTTGATTATTAGAGAAGTCTTGCTCGTGAACAGACGAGATTTTATTCTGATGACGCTGAGCAAAGTTATCTGCGAAGCGTAGAGAATTTCACCGCAATTTCTTGACACGGCAGAAGTCCAATAGCTTATTACCATGTCTACATTTTTATTTTTTTCCAAATTAGGCAGCCCCAGTGCTAATTTCTACTTTCCACTTTACCGGAGACAAGTCTTTGTTAGGCGATTTATGGATGAGTTTTTACATTAATGTTGGCGTGTAAACACCAAAAGTGTCACCAGCGATCTCTAACAAGCCGACATCATACGACGTGGAGGATCGAACAGACATACCTGGCCCTTAAAATATCCGACTACGTCTTCAGGGCTTGAATCCATAATCTTGGAATGTGGAGGCCAATACTGTACGGCTGATTTACACAGGGAACTGCTCCAAAGACCTTAACATAAAGAATCACTTACCTGAAATGTATACGTCTCCTCAGTTGGCAGATTTTAGAGAGGATGTTGCAGAGTGCATATCTCTATTTGTCTAAATCCGTATCTCGAGATTTACTTAAAGAATTGAGGGAAGAAATATGTGGAATATTAGGTATCTCAGAATATTTGATTTGTTTCATTCCAGACTTTTATTAAGTTAGCTACTGAAATTGAAATGCAAAGAGAATTTCTCTTATTGATAAGACTGGCACTTCTCTTCATGAAACCATTCTTTTATGCTTTTGAAGGCACGTCTTAGGGTCATAAAGATTCACAGAATATTTTCTCTTCAGCCTAAATGGGATGAACGGGAGAAAGGTTATAAAAAGATTGCAGGAGGAAAGACGTTAAGGGCTGATAATGGAGGGAGAGGTGGAGGGAAGACTGCAATAACGTCACGCATGGGCTTGCTGAAACGACCTACTAAATCTCCAATTGGTGTAAGAGGAGAGAAGAAAATTTACTCTCTCATTCCCAGCTCTGACGTACGTCACGCTCAGTTCTCGTGGAGAAAGAGGGAAATGACTTAGTATTTTTTGAAAATAACTCATTCATATACTTGATTATCTGTCACCCACCCGATGTTGATAGATTCATCTTTGTAACTGTAGCAGGAACGCCATATGACAGAGATGAGTGGTCCCATATCTCAAGTAACAACTGAAGTCAATCAGCTACTGTTATAATCGGAGTTCGGATTTCGAGGCAGTAATAGCCTAGGTTAGAATGAAAGCTTACTTAAGCGAGTAGAATGCATACTGCACAACATTTATGTTATGAGCCTTACATAACCATTAGGGGTTCGGCCGGTCAGAACCGCTAGGATTTATTTTTATCTGGTTACAGAACGGATGAGCGGGCTAGACCAGATTTCTTAATAATGAAATATTCGTTTGCATTCTAACCTATTACTGCCTAAAAATCCCAACTGCAGTTATTATTGATAAGTTTTAGGGGCTTAGGGCATTGTTGACTTTCGCATTTTGTTCTCTTCCCGCTCAGTGATGTTTGGATACTCGAGGTACAGGCTTTCCGCCCCACTTTTATGATTCCTCCGTTCTTTGACTCCATTTTTGTTACCGTTTCAGTACTAATTTTAATTATCTTCCTAGTTAATATGGGCTGATGTTCACGTGAATTTACAGCTTGTGAAAACTACCATGACGAGCACCGCCTTAGCCTGCTACCTCGTGGTCATGTCGATTGAGCAATGTTTCATCATCATCGTCATCATCATCCACTGATCTGCATTCTGGACTGTCGCCGAGATGATAGATTTCCAATCAGTTGTCTGCCTAACATTCTCGTAAATCATGTCAAAGAAATTATTCCAGCCCACAATTCCTCTTCGTATAAACGAGTGTTTACCCCAATTTGTCCTCTTGAATTCCAACTTTATCTTACTATGATCTTTCCTACTTTAGAAAACCCCACTCGAGCTAACTCGTCTACTTACTACCAGGTATTCCCAGACAACATGATCGGCTAGGAGGTTTCTTCTTCTTCCACCACTTTTCCCACGTCTGTTGGGTCGCCGGTGCGAACCGTGTCGCACATGTGGATTTGACCCTGTTTTACGGCCGGATGCCCTTCCTGACGAAAACTTTATATGGAGGGATGTAATCACTATCGTGTGTTTCAGGTGTGGTGTGTAGTGTGTTGTTTGAAAATGAAGAGGAGAGTGGTGGGACAAACTCTATGATTCAGTCCCAGGGCCAGAATAATTTTTCAGACGCGATTAAAATCCCCGACCCGGTCGAGAATCAAACGCGGGACCCTCTGAACCTAAGGCCTTAACGCTGACAATTCAGCCAATGTTGACTAAGCAGTATTAATCATTTTAAAAATGTACTGCTGAGTCCATTAATTGCTGAAAAGAAATAATAGTTGATTCGAGAATAGGAAAAATTCCGAAGAAGGACACGAGTGTAATCTTTTCAAAACACCATTCGTTTGTCGGAAATCTCCCAGAATGAATCTGGCTAGTTTTCGTTTGATTCCTTGCTTTAATGGATTCGAAACAGTAACCAAAAGGAAGTGCATTGCTGAAATATAAAAGCACAAGTCGTTATAAGGAACGTTCCCTTTTAGATGTTTACTTACATTTTCTAGACTCAATACATATAATATTCGTGCCTTTATGTGTAATTTCAAAATCTTTACATTGTTCCAAACGTGTGTAGGCTTGCATCAATTATAATATGGAAGAAAGCTATAGGCCCTTCTTCAGAAACTGTGTCTCTCTTTACAGCATTGAACTTTCTTTTGAAATTGTTGACTGGATAACCCATACCGCAGTTAATCGGAATATGGACATGTGAGGAATACATCATCATCGTGATGTTATTGTTTGCCCCTCCAATGAATCTTATGTCTGTCCTTTCTGCAATTTTCTTTACTTCGCGCCTACACAGATAGGTCTTATGGCGACGGTGTTATAAAGAAAGTCTAGGAGTGGAAAAGAAGCTCAGCCCCAGCATTCTCCCGGTATACAAATGGAAAATCTTCTTCAGGGCTGCAGACAGTGGGCCTCGAACCCACTATCTCCCGAATGCAAGATGATAGTTGCGTGACCCAAACCGAGTAGCCACTTCGCTTCTTTATTATCCTTAAGATATGTAACCCTGAGGATCACCTTCATAAAAGTGTGTTTTGGACTGTCACAGGGGCACTTTCGCGCTATTCTAAAATACATAGTAATATTTGTACGTACCTATCATGCAATTTACACAGGAACTGTATGTTTTCAGGAAGGTGCTACTTAATTCATCAACTTACAGGTGATCAGAGAGTCACTGTCTGTCCCATTGACCTGTGGTACAGCACTGGCAAGGGGTCTAAATATAATGTAGGGCCAAGCTATCGATGTCTTTCTTGTGCGAACATTCAACTAGGCCTACTTGCTCAATTATGATTCTGGTCTCGTCCGGTCATGGTAACTAACTCCCTCCAGCGGCGGTCATTTGCATTTGGGAGAATGCAGGAGCACGATGTCGTCCGAACTGTGGAGTAGCACTACTGGGGGCGTGAGATTACATGACCAGGATATTAAATAAAACAAACTTATCCAGCATCTCTCGCCTTCTTTCACACTTCGAGCGAGGGGATTGGGACATCCGCCTCTTGTATATAGCACGTGTGATCGTTTGTGTGATGACCGCACTGTCGTGAATGTACAGTTAACTCAGACTACAAATGGGAAGGAGAGATATGTCTAGAACGAGAGAGAAAGGCATTTTAGCCCTTCTCTGATTAAGTTATATAACCTGAGAGTAATTTACTGTAGGGAATAGAATCCGTTACTCCGTATTATACTACACTCAAGAGAACAGCAGCCAAGATGAATTAATTCTACAGCAGCTGGTTTCCTTACCAATGTACTGTCTGTGTCACTCACTGATCAGATGTTTAATGTCAGGGGAAGCATTTCAGATCTGCTATCTTAGATTGAACATTCCTGATTCGAATACTACCTTTGATTGGGTGAGACTGGTGTAACATATTCGGTACATTCTTTTTGTTTTTGCTAGTAGTTCAACATTAGACTATCACATCGCGATTCTGGTCGTGTAGATGAGAGCGTGCATTAGGGTTCCCCGAAGATAGATTTTCTTCACCCCAGTGTAAATATACCAAAAAATATTTCAGGACATTGTGGATGGCTGTAAACTGAGGCTTATCAAGGATATCTCCGTGACTACATACAGAGCCGCATGGATGAACTGCATGTCACAACGCAGTGAGCAAATTAATTATCGTCGTTTTAAGTAAGGATATTACAATATTTATTTATTTATTTATTTATTTATTTATTTATTTATTTATTTATTTATTTATTTATTTATTTATTTATTTATTTATTTATTTATTTATTTATTTATTTATTTATTTATTTATTTATTTATTTATTTATTTATTTATTTAGTTATTTAGTTATTTATTTAGTTATTTATTTATTTATTTATTTATTTATTTATTTATTTATTTATTTATTTATTTATTTATTTAGATTCAAACAGATATTAGTCCAAGTGGCTTGTTACGGTCTCGACCCATCTCTTAGCTGGGCGTCCAGTAGAACGACTCCCTCTGGGCTAGTACCGTAAGATCTGCTTTGCAAATCTTTCCTTTCCAGTTGTTCATGTATATTATGAAAAGCAATGGGGATAGGCCACAACCCTGTTGTACACCTCTATTGATTGGTTTCCATTCTGATATTGTGTTCTTAAATCTTGCTGTAATTAAATTGTTGTCTATAATTTGTTGTGGTATTTTATCCTATTAACATGAATATGTTTTTGGGCTGCGGGTTTCTCTGGAATTAACGTGGAAAGAATACCGACACCCTGGCAAGCAAGCAATCAGAGTTCGTCATTTATGAGCAAATATACAAGTCTTCGTCATCTTTTTCCTCACGTTATTACCGTGTGCGAAAACACTGTCCTCTATATACAGGAGGTACAAATGGCGCCGCGTTTCAATTGAACTTTCACTGTCTTTGATTGGCGTTTCGTCTGTGTATGCTGTGTTGTAGGGAGCTACCAACCACGAACCAGTGTGAGTGATTTACTTTGAAATAATAGCGTGTTTAAGGTCAGCAGGGTGAAAACAAGTGATATGTGTACTAAAGAAGCACACGATCTATGTATTAACCGAAAAAAAGAAGAAGAACTGCCATTGGTCAGGAAATTTAAATATCTGGGTTCATACGTTCAAAGTGATTGAGGTCTGGAGGCTCAAATACAACACAGGGTAAATAATGGATGAATGATTGGAGTAGTGTGTGATAAGAAGGTCAGTTGCAGGAGAAAGGAAAGCTCTATAAATCTGTGGTGAGACCTGCGATGCTTTATAGTGCATAAACTTGGGCGATCACAAAAGCTCAAGTGAGAAAGAGGGAAGTGGCAGAAATGAGAATGTTAAGATGCACGAGTGGAGTTACAAGGAAGGATAGAGTAAGGAATGATTACGTCAGAGGATCAAAAGTGGGACCCATAGGAAAGAAGATTCAAGAAAGTAGGCTAAGATGGTATGGACAAGTGCAGAGAAGAGGGGAGGACTAGGTGGGGAAGAGAAATGGAAACCTGGAAATTGAGGGGTCAAGAAAAAGAGGAAGACCAAAAGTGAGATTGAAAGACAATGTAGAAGGGGATCTAAGAGAGAAAAATGTTGGAAGAGGGAAGAAGCGTTGGATAGACATTTATTGATGGGAAGAATCCACCTAAGTAACGCTAAGATAAAGAAGAATAAGAATAGCGTGTTTAGACCGTTATTTGCCGCTTCATTCCGAGTACATCGCGTGAAATCTGGTCCCCTGCCTACCCATTATCTTGACTGATTACGACTGTAGCCCTTATGGTAAGAGACGTTCGTAACGGAAATCCAGGCACAGCTGATAACAGTAGTTTCCATTCGTGCCTGCAAAATCAGTCCTTGAACGTTGTAGATTAAGCCTGTCCTTGTTCATGGAGACAAATGAATATAATCACGTAATTTTTGAGACGATAAGTCCAGTCCAGGATAGGTGGCAATTGGAAACTTGTCGATAATGTTGAAAATCCAGTAGTTAAGCGACCGATTTATGCACACTTAGAGAACATATCACACATATATTCTGAATAAGCCACCGTAGAAAAATACATGATTTATTTTTTCCTCGTAATTATTTGTCCTCGTAGAGGGAAAATATGCACGAACATTTTTGTGAATAGAGCTACTTTTACGATCGCTCACTGTTCTAATTATAATCTCCCGGCTTCTGTGCTAACCTGTAATTGCAGAACTTACTCTACTATAGTAATCTCTTGCCACGGTACTCATAGTCTTAGTCTGCATTAAGAAAGAATAAAAATAAAATAGCACGACCCGGTATCTATTACATTATCATAAAAAGTACTCAGGCACTCTTATACATAGAGCTCGTTTTACGGCCCTCTAAAAATGTTGTCATCATAAAAGAAGAATGTGTACAACATTTTTATGGATATAGCAATTTTTACGACCCTGTCACTATTAAATACTAACACAAAATATAAGATTACAATAATAACAATAACATACATACATCTTCATTATAGACTATTGTGCCTTAAAGCGTTCAGTCTGCAAATCTTTGGGGCCGATGACCTAGATGTTAGGCCCCTTTAAACAACAAGCATCATCAGCAAGCCTCTAGAATTTACTAACCTCTGCCATAATCCTCATTTTGTAGACAGTTCTGTGGCAGGTATAGTTCTATAACGCTTATCTTTAAATCGTTAGAAATTGAGTCTTACCATCGTTGTTTTGGTCTCTCTCTACTTCTCTTACCCTCCATAACAGGGTCTCTTAATCTCCAAGGCAACCTGCCCTCCTCCATCCTGCTCATATGACTCCACCACCGGAGCTGGCTTATGCGTACAGATTCATCCATCGAGTCCATTCCTAACGTAGCCTTAATATCCTCATTCACAATACCCTCCTGCCATTGTTACCACCTGTTTGTATCAGCAGTCAATTTCGTAACTTTAATAATAATAATAATAATACTCTGAGAACAAAATATGGTACAATTGCCAAGGTCCTTTACTTTAAATACCTCAGAGAATTTATCGCACCGACAGGCCTTGAAATGATTTCACAACAAACTCGTCTCCAAGAAAATGAAAAAGCATTAGGGTTAGTCTAAAACATCTACAACGAAATATCTATGTCAAGACATAAGAACATTCGGCATTACAACACAGTCATAAAACCAACAGTCCTTTACGCAAGTGAAACTCTATAACTTACCAGAAAACAAGAACTTGAAGAAATCAGAAAAGAAGAGAGGAATATCATTAGAAAAATATTAGGAGAAAGATACACCCAATAATGTTACAGGTTACAATTAATCAAAACCACAGAAAAGTTCCCAAAAGTCTAAATTGACATTAGGAAAAAGCGAATGAAATTCTTCGGTCATCTCAATAGATTACCAGAAAATCGATTGACAAACAGGATAATGGATTATGTAACCTCACTTAAGATCTCAACACCCTGGCTTAACGAACCTAGAAAAGACCTCGAAAACGCATACATAAGTTCAACAGACATTCTAGAAACAGACATATTTAGACGCAAAGTCAATGACAGGAAGCAGTCACAACACAAACAGTACAGACCAAAGCGGTCGGAAAAACGTAAACAGGCCTTCTCGGAAAGAACGGAAGCCTATTGGAAAAAAGAAGAACTGACTGAGTTTCTTTGCTTAACATCCTTCAGTATTGGGGGAATTCGCTAATAATAATGATGATAAAAATAATAATAATAATAATAATAATAATAATAATAATAATAATAATAATAATAATAATAATAATAATAATAATAACTTCTTTTACAGTTTACGGAGACACTGATGTATCAGAATTTTGCCTTCCAGGGGAATTTTACGTGCCGATACATCTGCCAACAAGAGGCTCTCGTATCTGAGCACCATCAAATACAATTGGACTGAACAGAGATCGAACACACCAACAAGGCCACAGGAGACCAGCTCTTGTCAGGAGCATCAAAGGCATTGCAGTATTCTGGAACTGTAGCTATCTTTCAGGTGTGCTTACTAATCATGTTACTGGATACCGGGGGACTGGACTGATTCTGAAGATTAACCCATTTATGCCCAGCGGGTCGTTTGCGACCCACCCGAAAGAAAAATTCTGCCGAGCGTATTTTTTGTAGTTTCGCGTTGATAGCGCATTCAGTGTGTGTAGTAAGATTGCCCGCACTGCCGTGTCTTGATTGGAGCTGCTTTCCCGCCACAGCGCAGATGCTGCGCGGCAGCTAGTTGAGTCATGGTGGAACCTGCATCGCGCTCTCGCCGTTATTGGTAAGTAGAGTAGTTAAAAACTTTAAAATGTAGTGTTCAGTGTCTTGATGTTGTTTGGGGATATCTGACGCATCTTTAGATGCCTTTACTATTTCAATATGTCATTTCGTTCTAACAATACACCACGAATAACATAGTGTGGGTCGCAAACGACCCGCTGGGCACAAATCACAGAACAATAGTACTTTAGCGCATTTTTGCATTTAGATGGTTACAACACTAGGGATTGGAGTAAAATGTTCTAAATTAGTGTTTTTGAAAGAATATCAACCATTCGGAGCACATTTAAGTCGACCATTCATTAACTAATTAGAAAATTACAGTTTTTGAATATTTATTTCGTCTTTTTCAGGCGAAAAAATTTAACTACTGCTGAAATTCTGTCCGAGCTTGAGGTATTGACTGCCAGCGATATTCCTGGAACATTAGTTGATGTTTTCATCACTCCAATGGATGATAAGCCTATTCGGGCAACGAAGATGATTGCTACAATCCAGACAAAATGAGTGGGTCACAACTAGGGACTGAAGCACAAGACTATTTATCAAGGTGCAAAAGCTAACGAAAAATGCTCTAAAGATGTTGACTTAGGGGAAAGCGTTGTTTTGGAATTCTGCGATGTTTTATTTAAGTTTTACCCCAGTGTATGCTTCTACTGCGATAAATGTTTTACTTGCCCAAAGTTGTTGTCGGAGTTAAAAAGAGGAATGCGATGCACTGGCACGGTTCGGGCTAACCGGATGGAGGCTGCCCATTGCCAGACAAGAAGATGATGAATAAGAAAGAAAGGGGATACTTTGAAAGTGCAGTTGACAACGAAGACCAAATAGTGGGTGTGACATGGAAAGACAACAACGTTGTGAACATTCTGCCAAACGAGCGTGGCGTAGAACCTGTTGAAGAAGCGGGGCGGTACTCATTTGCACAGAAAAAAACTGTGAATATATCTCAGCCACATTTTGTTTCTAAGTACAACAAACATGGGAAGAGTAGAAAAAACGGACAATGTATCTACTTTCCGCATCAGAATAAGAGGCAAAATATGGTATATGTCAATTCTGCTCTAGCTTCTAGACGTTGTGATGAGCAATGCTTGGATTTTGTCGAAATCTCACGGCATGAAGCTTGACGCCTTGGCGTTCCGACGATTCATTGTGACCAGCTTGTTAGAGAAGTATGGAAACCCTCCTCGCAATGTTAACACGAGTGCACCAGTGACTGAAGCCATGCAGGAAAGCCACGGTAGTCATCTTCTGGTGGACAATCAGCCCCGGCGATGTTGTCGTGTCTGCAAAAGTAAAACTGTCCGAGCATGCCAAACATATGCTGTTGCCTTACACCATTATTGTTTTGCAGAATTCCACAAGAAGTAAAGTGCCCTGTGTAAATGAGAACGTGTTTTTAGCTTCGTAGCTAAAAATTTTGACTGATACAGTTCTTTTATGCAAGACAAAATGTTTTATAATAATGATCCCAAGCCTGTTGTGCCATTTCAGTACTGAGTATTCAAAGGAATGTGTAAGACTGACTAGGAAACTCGACTGATAGTCTATTTTATATTATTAATGTTTATGTTATATTTTGATACTCTTTACATTTGTAGGAGAGATTCCTTCTTATGGCATTTAGTGAAGGGCGACTTCTTATTAGCATTTTCTAGGGGGTGCTTTATAATACTTCCCTCTGAAGTAGATATGTCATTTTCATTTTTCACTAATAATGAGTCATAAAATACACCAGTTGTTCTTCTTTTATCATTAAAAATTTACCATTATGAACCCAAACATGAAAATAGCCAAAGCCCATGTTGGATATATGCCCCTGGGGTCCATGCCCAGTGGGTCGTTTACGACTCATGCTATAATTTTTAAACAACAACAACAACAAATATTTTTAAAACAATTTTCGGGACGCTTTTGGACATAAATAAACTCATTCCAGTAGTCAAAACCATAAAATTCGCAAAAAAATTTCTTGGGCATAAATGGGTTAAAGAAGGCTAGCTAAACAAACGATAGGGAATCTGCCACTCGGGCGAGAGTTTTAAATGCAGTTCAATGGTGACTGATTCATTGATTGATTCATTTATTCGTTCATCGATTCGTCGATTTATTGATAAAAGGTTGTGGTACAGCAGACAGCAATTAATGACGGCAGTGTGTTCGTGAGACCAAGCATCAACTCAAGTACCAGCTGTTAAAACAGTAAATAAGTACATTTTGACACACTAGTCCTGTAAATTTCTATTTATAAAAAAACAACAGTAAATATTCAATTATTGTGTGATCATTTGCTATTTTGTGTCAAATCTACATACAGTATATAAAATAAGAATTTTGCCTGTAGATGCTCAGAATTTAAAAATAATGGTGTTTCTGTTTCGGTCGTGTCCACAGTAACAAGGCCTGTCTCTACGGGCATCACGAGAAAATGACTGAAGAGAATTTAATGAAAATCGGGGCTTGAGGCAGTACAAGTGATAGTTTAGAGGAAGGCCTAAAATGTAATCCTCAAACATTTATGTTATTACTGGTCCTATCGATAAATACTACATAACTAAAGTTATATAGAATTACATTTCCGTTCAGTTATATCTAATACATTTTTACCGTACCGGTTGTGATAAAAAAGATGAATTTCGATTTTTGTTCATATGAACGCCAAACCACGGGAAAATGGGTGAACGGAATTGAATAAAAATCTGATGTAAAGTCTGGGAATACGGTACACACTCCATCATCATTTCCCTTTATCCAGCTGTAGCCGGGTTCCTCTCCACTTTCTTTGGTCTTTTCACCACTCCCCTTCCAACACTGTGTCCCAGTCCAGGTTTCTTTCCCTAATACTGCATTGGATTGTATTCTTCCATCTCAATTGTGGTCTTCCGCGACCTCTCCCTTCCTTGTATTTGCATTTCCATCACCTTTTTTGGCATTCTTTGGTCACTCATTCACTTCATGTGCCCAAACCATCTTAATCGGCTCTTCTCTATTCTATCATTCATTTTCCCGCTCCAATTTCATCCCGTATTTTCTCATTCCTTATCTTGTCTCTTCTATTCTTCTGTATCATACTTCTCACGAACTTCAGTTTCGGCTGCCTGTATTTCAGCATCCAGTCGAACATTCTCTATTAATTGACTCCCCAGGTATTTGAACGTCTCAACTACTTCCACGGGTTTGTCTGCAAGTCTAATTTGACCTTCTCCTTCCTTCTTCCCTCTAGTCATAACAACTGGTTTACTTTTTTCTACACTTATTTTCAATCCACATTCTTCTATCGTACCATTCACCACATCAAACTTTTCTTGAATCTTCATGCCGTCTTCTCCCAAAAATCACAATATCATCTGCAAATAACAAGATGTTCATTTCTACTCCTCCATATGCTGGTTTTTCTGTGTTCATGATTTCATCCATTACTATTGTAAACAGGATTGGTGATAGAACACTTCCCTGTCTCATCCCACTAGGGATTTTGAACCAACTTGTCCTGCCAAATTGTGTTTGCATGGAACAACAACTTTCCTTGTACATTGCCATGATCATTTTTAATAAGCTCTGCAGTCCCCCGGTCCACATATGTGGACTTCACATTAATAATTTTTCTTGCTTGATATGATGCATTGAAACCCCTTTATTGGGGAGCTCGGTACACACCAGCACACTCCCAGGTGGGGAGCGATTTCCCTGATTGAAGAAAATACGAGTATTTAATTACTTGATTAAAAACAATCTTTGACTGAAATGAGCTATTGAAGGGCCCTAAGAGAAATATTTACTTGATTATAATGTATTTAATTGTTGAAAAATTATATTATTTGAATTGTTCAATACTTTGTGCAAAATCGTACTAAGTGCTTTCACACTATGATATCGAGATTGCTTCTTCCTAATAGCATAGCTCTGGTTTTCGTTTACACAGTAACATTTACCTGAATATTTTAGGCAGTTTACTATCAATCTCTGCCTGGAAATAAATGTTTCTGTATATGTAAATTGTAGATTTACAAAGTTTACAGGTACTTAAAAGATTTACAATGGAATAAATTACAATACTCACGAAATTTTCCGTTATGTTGGTTACCGTAGCGCTTTCGGGAGATCAACTTTATATAGCCTACCTACAATTCATAAGTGACACACACGGACTATATTACACTACAATACAGGTAATATTTACAGTCTTCACAGTGTTATGTCTCTTACAGGTGTTCATTATGATACACACGGAAGCAGATAATGTTATATAACCTGTCTCGGCTTCGCATAATTTATATGAGCCCATTCCAAAATGCGATCGTTTTCTCGGTATGTAAACCTTCCACCCTATCCGCCCTTTCCATAGCAAGAGGTTCTCATCAATTGGCACTTTGCCATCAGGGGTATAAGATTCCGAAAATTTTGCTAATAGGTGGTCAAATACTGGATTTATCTTGTTTATTTTGGGAGGAAATTGTCTATTATTTATTATCCACCTTATTGTCAGAGATATGTAAAAAGGTGTGGAGGAAAATATAATAATAATAATAATAATAATAATAATAATAATGTTATTGGCTTTACGCCCCACTACCTACTTGTATGGTTTTCGGAGACGTTGATGTGCTGGAATTTAGTCCCGCAGGAGTTCTTTTGCATGCCGGTAAGTCTAGTGACAAGAGTCTGACCTATTTGAGCACCTTCAAATAACACCGGTCTGAGCCAGAATCGAACCTGCCAAGATGAGTTCAGAAGGCCGGCCAGCGCCTCAACCGTCTAGGACACTCAGTCCGGCGAGAAAAAATCTCTTCTGTGTCATCAGCTCATAGAAAATAGGCGTAGTGAACAAGCGATTGCGAGAAATAGAGTGTCCTAATTAGGGTTTCTGTACAATCCCATGCGGCAACAGTATGGCCATAAGAAGCTTTGTTTCGTCACTCATTCGCTTTATGTGCCCAAACCATCTTAGTCGGCTCTTCTTATTTGTTCGGACACGGTCTTGATCCCGACTCCTTCGTTTCATCTTACTAAACTGGGTTTTATGTGCGATTTCCTGCTCGGCATCTTTTGTCTGTTCAGCTATGTTCTGGCATATCTTGTCATAAAAAGCAATTGAAATATTTCGCTCAGTTTTGTTTTCCCTAGAAACTCTCCCTTTACATCACGATAGAATTTTGGATCAAAGCGGGACTTTCTTTGTCCATTTTTAGTATAAGTTGACGAAGAACTTGCAATTGATGGATTTTAATCAGTATTATTATCACGACTGTAACTGTCATGATCGCTACTTGAACTGGAATCGAACACGTGTTGTCTCTTTTGCGACAGCTGAACATTCGCATTAGCTACCCTCGAACCCTGTACATTCGAGTCTGTCTTCCTCTAACGGTGGGGGCCGGTGATTCGTTATGGATATTTTAGCGGAAAAAATGTAAAAAAGGATCGAATAGAACCCTGGTCTCGGCAGTTTGGACAAAAATCATGAAATGAGCCTGTATTACGGATGCGTAAGATAATAAATGTTGTGTAAATCGCGGTAAACACACACTCCAGTCGTGATGGAAAAATTCAAGACTGGGGGTAATAAATCAGGTCACAGTTCTAAAATGTCATCAGAGAGGTCTGTTCAGTATCATAGTTTCTAGAAATCCCTTCTAGGGCAATATTATCACATCCAAGAGACGATTAGGCAATGAGCTAAAGCTTCAGCGCGAAGCTATTAGGCCTTAGGTCGTTCTTACCCGGACGTAAGCTGCGTTCTTTATGATGCAACTCGTGGATGACACATAGGTATTTGAAGAATATAGATGAAAAAATTCACATCAGAGGGAAGACTTATCCAGAATACGCTGCTGAAAAGGAAATAAAACTCTGCTGGCAGGCAACTGAGAAGAAATTTGAATCGGCGGATATATCCGCGTTTCCCGCCGAGCAAGTGACTTGTAGCCGCGGATCTCGCCGCATCGCCCACCGAACGGGTTAAAGTGACAGAGACCGGTAGTCCACTATTGTGTACCTTCTAGTTTGCAAACTGCCTATACATTACATGCTCTAATATCCCACAGTCGAAAGAAAACTGGATGTGAATGCCTACCATATCGAATAGCATTATATTGATCATTGTTGTGACATGACTTGACTCTTCTGCTGCCACTGATCTCCGATGGATGTTATTAATGTTGCCCGGCCGGAAAAGCACTTTGCTTTCCTTTAACAGTAAACATAACTACAAATAAAAAACAAATCATAGTATTAAGCCTTTCGGGATATAATTCAGCAAAAATGTTTGCTTCCATGCCTTCTTCAGGGTTAAGGTAAAGGCCAGCCCACGCTGTGTCGTGCCTAGACGCCATTCTTCAGGCGGCTTTCGACGAAGGCTACAGATAGTGAAAGGGGAGGTGTACAACTCGCAATCTCGGCTGAACGACCAGCACTACAAGATCTCCATTACCATTCTAGGTTACCACACTTCACATATTGTTTTAATGTATATTCCCTCTGTGGGTAGGATCGGCAGAATAGTTACGAGCCACAAAACATACGAAATATAATTTGTACAACACACTAGTACACAAATAAACAAAATGAGAAGATACAAAAATAATTCTATGTCAAAAATGCAAAATTATGACTCCACTACACAGTCTTCAAACCAGAGGCACATTAAACCTTCGAAACCCTGATAAATTGCGGCAAACCATAAATGGAAATCACCGGGCGAGTTGGCCTTGCGGTTACGGGCGCGTAGCTGTGAGCTTGCATCCGGGAGATAGTGGGTTCGAACCTCGCTGTCGGCAGACGTGAAGATGGTTTTCCGTGGTTTTCCATTTTCACACCAGGCAAATGCTGAGGCTGTACCTTAATTAAGACCACAGCTGCCTCCTTCCCTTCCTAGGCCTTTTCTCTCCCATCGTCGCCATAAAACCTAACTATGCCGGTGCGTCGTAAAGCAAATATTAAGAAAAGAAATCGAAATCCATCGAAGGAAGGAGAGGAAAATTCTCTGAAATATCCCAGGACCAAAATACGAAAATGAAATTTGGATGGAGAATAAACCACAGAGAATTATAAGAACGCGATACAAATTCTACGAACACCTACACAGAATGGTTAACAACAGTCTGACAAAGAAACTTCTAGTCCTAGCACATACCGTGAAAAGCCGCAACAATTGGTTTGTGGAAATATTATTTTTACAAGTTGCTTTACGTCGCACTGACACAGATAGGTATTATGGTGACGGTGGGATAGGAAAGGGCTAAGAGTGGGAAGGAAACAGCCGTGGCCTTAATTAATAAATAGCCCCAGCATTTTCCTGGTGTGAAAATGGGAAACCACAGAAAACCATCTTCAGGGCTGCCGACAGTGGGGTTCGAACCCACTATATCCTGAATACTGGATACTGGCCACATTTAAGCGACTGCAGCTATCGAGCTTGGCGGTTAGTGGAAATAAACGACGATGTACAAGAAGTTGGTATTACCAAGGAAACCATTCAAGATAGAATAACATTTAGAAGCTTAATAACAAAATATCGGAAAATTTAGAAGTCACACATGAGTCATAGATATTACGCGCATCGAATTACAGTATTCTGCTTTGCTTGTTTGTTATTCTTTTAGTCTCTTAAATTTGCAATTTGCAAGTTACTAAGTCGTATTTAATAATGTGATGAAATATTGTTGCAACATTGTCCCCGCCCTTTAGAAACGTGATAGTCATTGGAGTGTACGAGTTGGCGAGAAGCGCAGATGGCGAGTTATTAATGCCCTTGTAAATCTACTGCCTGATGAGCACCAGCGAGCGTGGGAGTGTTTAATAAACAGAACGCGCTTCTTTGTTATTTGACTTGCGTGAGGATCATTTGAAAAATGGGTGTGGTGAGTACCGCGCACGAAAACATTGGTATTGGATATGCAGCTGTATTTCTAAAGTACTCAACATATTGAAAAATGCACTCTACAAATGGGGAATTGGAGCTTCAAGGTTTCATGTGTAAGGTACTAGCAATAGCTGAAGTAATCTAGTGGTGGTGATTGTTGTTTCATAATAAGTAGAATCTTATTTGCTTTACGTCTGACTAGCTACTTTTACGGTTTTCGGAGAAGCCGAGGTGCCGGAATTTTGTCCTGAAGGAGTTAATTTACGCGCCAGTAAATCTACCAACAAAAGGCTGACGTATTTGAGCACCTTCAAATACCACCGGATTGAGCCAGGAACGAACCTGCCAAGTTGGGGCTAGAAGGCCAGCAACTCAATCGTCCGAGCCACTCAGCCCGGCGATTATTGTTTTAAGAGGAAGTAAAACTAAGCAACCATCCTCTATTTACATTAAGCGGAAAGGGAAATGGAAGAGAAACCTCTCCTCGAAAAATGAAGGATTCGACATGGGCCACAATGGGCGTGAAAATGAGAAATTCCTGAGGCCACGGAAACCCAGTACTTATGTTGGGAATAACATTTTTCCAGACATGAAATAAACTGAACATTACAACTTTTGAACAAACTGAGATTTTACCTTAGGAACCCTTAGCGAGAAAACTAAACGTAATACGAAGAGTCTGGTATATCAATACATCTGCTCTCTCTCTAGGCTATGACATGTCGCGCAAGCTATTCCCGCCCCACTTATGATATGCCAACTAATGGACAAGCCTTTGGGTTTCTTTACGAGGTCATGGCACTGTCACAGAATTCGACGTAATCAATTAAACCTTCCGGAATGTCTAGGTGGTTCAAATCCAGTCGCTCTGGAATGCAAACATGCAGAATTCTTGGTTAAACATAAGATTGATAAACTGGATTCTGGTGATGTGTATATGCAGTCCCTCACACTTAATTCTATACCACTCAGTCGGGCAATTACAGCATTTCCAAGAAGGTGATGCAAATAATAACTGGCAAGACAGAAAACAGTGTAACACTTCATTCTTCAAGGACCACGCGTATGATTTACAAATTACTTCTTAACGAACGCAGGTTCGTCTATACTAATATTATAAACAGGAAAAATTTGTATATTTGTTTGTAACGGAAAGACTCAAAAACTACTGAACTGATTTTAAAAATTACTTCACCTATAGAAAGCTACATTTCCAGTAAGTCTCATGGATGGTATTTTATTTTCAAAACAATTAGAGGTGGGGGGGAGATATAAAAATATATAAATATAGGCTAATATAGGCGAAATAGAATTTGTCGTACAAGGACGAGACAAAGCTCATTTTAAGCCCCTTGACGCAAAGAAAAACTCGGTAAGCCCTACGGGCCCGAAAACCATGTTTCAAGGCCCTAAAACCAACCGTTATGGAGATATTGGCACCCCACTACCCCTGCTCTAAGAATCGGATAAAGAAATGCACTGCCTTAACCATGGCAACGTCAGCTCCAAGATTCTACAGCCGCGAGATTATCTACAATATACCACAAAAACTTAATATGTTATAGACATCAAAATTGGTATTTGGAAACTCCTTTAAAAACAAAGAAACACGTACCGTACTTTTTGTTTTCGGAAAATTAACTTAAGCTGGTGATCAAAAATTAGTGAAGAAGGAGTGGAATTCTCTTTATGAAGGTACTTATATCTCAAAAACTAAGATGTTACAGACGTGAAAATCGCTATTTGGATTCTCCTTTAGAAATAAAGAAACCCATTTTTTCCGACTTAAAAGATGACTGTTTATCACATGTAGATTTCCTTGTCACATGTTCCAGATTTAGCTCTGCCAGTAGCCTGGTCATCTTAGCCCCAAAAGGCAATACCACACACGTGGTTCAAAAAAGGTTCTGGGTAAATGAAATGCAATTTTTCGGTAAATTTTTACACCTTAGATAATTTCAGATAATATCTTAGTGCAGTACCGAGGAACAAGCCGGCCCCGTGGTGTAGGGGTAGCGTGCCTGCCTCTTACCCGGAGGCCCCGGGTTCGATTCCCGGCCAGGTCATGGATTTTTACCTAGGCCTGAGGGCTGGTTCGAGGTCCACTCGGCCTACGTGATTAGAATTGAGGAGCTATCTGACGGTGAGATAGCGGCCTCGGTCTCAAAAGCCAAGAATAACGGCCGAGAGGATTCGTCGTGCTGACCACACGACACCTCGTAATCTGCAGGCCTTCCGGCTGAGCAGTGGTCGCATGGTAGGCCAAGGCCCTTCAGGGGCTGTAGTGGCATGGGGTTTGGTTTGGTTTATTACCGAGGAACAATAAATTTTTATCAACCTACCAAATCCTCGCGAGTGAAGCCGTGTGTAACAGCTAGTCCCTTACATGATGCAGAGATATCCTGGTAGAGAATGGCGAACAATTTGGAAGAACTTTCAATGGAAGTAATTTCCCATGGAATGGCGTACAGCAGTCTATGAATATATAAATGGGATGCTTCCTAAGGCCGAAAAGAAGAAGTGATATGGTCTTACACCCTAGGATAGAACAGCTTGACACAGAAGAACTAGAGAACTGATTTGGAGATGTGTTTAAAATTAAATGCAGCATTACAAATGGAGGTAGCTCGGACCCCAGTCCAACATTTAAACTCTATGTTGTAACTCAGTGCTGCAGAGACACATTTTAACCTTTGTCGGGAGTAGTTTAGGGACACTAATTCCACAGGGTTTCTAGATCACCTACGGAAATAAGGATGGAGGACAGTTAAGGTATTGTCTCTAAAATAAGCTTTTGGTAAACATTTGTTTTAAGATCTGAGTGTTAAAATACTGTCATCCATAAAGATTCCATACAAGTAAAATACATGCTAATGTTTTTCTTCCATTCATTGCTTATAATCTCAAATTTAACATTAGTGAGATATTCGAAAAAAAATCCACAGTTCCAGCCCTCAGATAAACAACTCAATGTTGAAAGCATCCTACAAATTTTAGGTAAATATAATAAAGTATAGGAATAAATTCTTTATTTATTCCTAAAAATACAATCCTTTTCTTAATCATCGTTAACCGGTTGATTAGATTATCAGTTTGCCTTTTCTACTACTACGAGCGCTAATGTGAGTCAATTCATTGTTGCACTTAAGCTCTTATAACTACATCTCCTTTCGTTGTGTCCCCGGAATTTAATCCAAGACTCCCCCTCCGCCAATGAGGCGTTCATCCTTCTTTACGACCTCCTTCGCACTGTAATAAAAGGCACTGTACTATCCCGGATGGTTAGCACGCGGAAGTACCCATTCTGGTAAGACTCTGAGGTAATAGATAAATTAAAAGAAAAAGGAGAGGCCAAGAAGGAAGTTTTAAAAGACGGGCCACAGTGGTGACAATGTGAAATTTTCGACCATACGCGGTGAATTTAAGCGTCCTCAGCTCAAAAATTACAGAAACTTTATAACTTCGATGGAATCGAAATTAGCTGCCAACCCGAAGTGTTTCTGGAATTTTGTAAACAACAAACGAAGCTCATCTCGCCTGCCATCTACTACGCTTCAGGACGTGAAAGAAATCTTGGACAGTTTTACAGATACCTTTGAAAAGTATCACTCACCTGCCACAAAGTGTAATCTATCCACTTCGTGCGTCTGTTATATAGGTCTAACATCAATAGTGACATCTTCAACAGAGGTATCTTCAATTCTTGCATCTTTGGATACCTCCAAATCATGTGGCCCCGATGACGTAGCCGCAATCATTTTGAAGGAGTGTGCATCTGAGCTAGGTAGCCCATTTAGCATCGTAATAAATATGACATTCTCGTCAGGGTATTTTTCCGTGTGGGTGGAAGAAAGGTTACGTCATACCTGTGTTCAAGAAAGGAGACAAAATGGTGTTTGATAACTTCTGGCCTGTTGTGTTATTGTCCCTGATTTCAAAGGTGGCAGAGATCTCTACCGTGTCCAATATGGCGGTGTATATCAATTTCATTTCAGAATATCTGGATGGGAGACAAGTGGATGTTGTTTACATGGACTTCTCCAAAGCCTTGATTCACTTCAACATGATGCTCTACTCATCAAATTGTCAGCATATGGGGTAGGGGTGAGTGCATTGGAGTTGATTAGAAACTATCTCACTAATAGAGTTTGCGTAGTCAAAGCGGATGGTGTTATGTCAATGCCGTACCACTCTACTTCCGGTGTCCCCCAAGGCTCTTTACAGGGACCTCTTTTCTTTGTCATAATCATAAATAACATAACAACACTTATACAACACAGTAATTGCCTTCTGTATGCTAACGATCTAAATATCGTTAAGGTGATAAATAGTGAATTGGGCTGTAAGTTGCTACAGTCTGACATAGACGTCCTACGTAACTGGTGTAAAATGTGGCTGCTTGGTTTAAAAACTTCAAAATGCAATGCAATTACATGTTCACGTAAGTTGAAACCAGTAAATAGCCCTTAACATCTATGCAATTTCCAAATAGTTCGTGTGAATAAAATGAATGATCTTGGTTTGACACTTTCAAATTATTACGGTTTTTCCTTTGAGAAACATTTAGAAAAGATATTTAGGAAAGTGTTTAAATTACTTGGCTTTCTAAAAAAGAAACTGTGTCGAATTTGTTTGTCCTAGAACTCTAATAATTTTGCTTTCCGCTCTAATCAGGCCATCGTTAGAATACTGTTGCGAAGTGTGGCCACCTTCTCAGCAGTATTTAATACAAAACATGGAAAGAGTCCAAATAAAGTTTATGAGATGGATCAGGTACAAAGGTTTGGGTATTTCTCTCTCTTGGTTCGATTACGAGTCTTTTTGTGAGACTATCAGTATGAGAACATTGCACTCACGCCGCAGATGTGCCAATGACCTCTTCCGTTATAAGTGTATGACGAATAGTGCAGACTGCTCGAGAAATGTGGCTCGGGCTAACTCATGGTAGCTGAGGGCACTAACACCACTGAATGAGGTGGGTGAATCACTCACCCCCGTCTAAAATCAGACGTGCCCTAAGGACTTCATGAATGTAAGGCCCTTTCTATAAAATATGTAAATCTGTGTATGCAAGTGTTTCTAGATGTAATTTAATAATATCAATTATTTAAGGAGATTAAGTGTTATTTATTTATTGATTTACTTATTTATATTTATTTGTTTAAGGTGGTGTAAATATGCATATATTAAGGTCCCTATATTTAGTTTGAACACGGTTATTATTTTAGGAAAATAGTGTTATTTATTTACGCTGTATTTGTTGTATATCATGTTTCATTGAATCATCTTTTAATTGGGCAAATAACCTGCTGATGATAAATCTATCTATCTGTCTATTCGGCGTGTACATTAGACGTAAAATGATAAAAACATCTTAGGATATTGAACCAAGGAACACAATACAGATATGCCGATGTCCTCTTTCTTTATAAGTGTCTGACGAATAGAGTGGACTGCTCAACATTACTGGAGCTGATTCCATTACAGGTTCCTCGTCGTAATACTAGGCAAAGGTATATTTTTCATCTGCCTAAAGTGAGAAATGTGGCTCGGGCGAACTCATAGCTTGTGAGGGCACTAACATCACTGAATGAAGTAGGTGAATCAGTGGACCTTTTTCACTTACCCCGGTCTAAAATCAGACAAGCCCTATTGACCTCATGAATGTAAGGCCCTATCTGTAAGGTATGTAAATATGTAAAAGATACTATATGTCGATTAATAATGTCAATTATATAAGGAGAGTGATTGATTGATTGATTGATTGATTGATTGATTGATTGATTGATTGATTGATTGATTGATTTCTTTGTTTATTTATTTACTTAGTTAGTTAGTTAGCTAGTTAGTTAGTTAGCTAGTTGGTTGGTTGGTTGGTTGGTTGGTTGGTTGGTTGGTTGGTTGGTTGGTTGGTTGGTTGGTTGGTTGGTTGGTTGGTTGGTTGGTTGGTTGGTTGGTTGGTTGGTTGGTTGGTTGGTTGGTTGGTTGGTTGGTTGGTTGGTTGGTTGGTTGGTTGGTTGGTTGGTTGGTTGGTTGGTTGGTTGGTTGGTTGGTTGGTTGGTTGGTTGGTTGGTTGGTTGGTTGGTTGGTTGGTTGGTTGGTTGGTTGGTTGGTTGGTTGGTTGGTTGGTTGGTTGGTTGGTTGGTTGGTTGGTTGGTTGGTTGGTTGGTTGGTTGGTTGGTTGGTTGGTTGGTTGGTTGGTTGGTTGGTTGGTTGGTTGGTTGGTTGGTTGGTTGGTTGGTTGGTTGGTTGGTTGGTTGGTTGGTTGGTTGGTTGGTTGGTTGGTTGGTTGGTTGGTTGGTTGGTTGGTTGGTTGGTTGGTTGGTTGGTTGGTTGGTTGGTTGGTTGGTTGGTTGGTTGGTTGGTTGGTTGGTTGGTTGGTTGGTTGGTTGGTTGGTTGGTTGGTTGGTTGGTTGGTTGGTTGGTTGGTTGGTTGGTTGGTTGGTTGGTTGGTTGGTTGGTTGGTTGGTTGGTTGGTTGGTTGGTTGGTTGGTTGGTTGGTTGGTTGGTTGGTTGGTTGGTTGGTTGGTTGGTTGGTTGGTTGGTTGGTTGGTTGGTTGGTTGGTTGGTTGGTTGGTTGGTTGGTTGGTTGGTTGGTTGGTTGGTTGGTTGGTTGGTTGGTTGGGGTGTGATAAGCGTCATGCAATTGTAATTATGATGAATTATTGAGGAATATATATTTCATGTTCAGAATAAATAGTATCTTGCTGTACATACAGTAAGAACAGGCCAGGCCGAGATGGCAGGTTTCACCATACCACAGAATGTTGTCTCCAGTGAGATTAACAAACACAATGAGGGACAGAATTAGGTTTCTCAGAACTTGGGACAACGAAGGAAAGAGAGAAGGTAACTTGTTGCCAAAGTTTTCATAGCCCCGGGCAGTCTTGGTAGTAGCAACAGCGCAGGGAGCCGGGTGCAAATTTCTGAGAAATGATGGCGAGTTATCTCCATGTAACTAGCGGGAGTGGAAAACGGGGTTGGCACTGGAAGAAAAAAATATGAGCCTTCCCGGTCACGTGGTTAAGGTGGACCAATGGAAAAATTCACTTGACCAAAGCAAGGCGACAACTTCGTATTGTAAGAAGCATTAGCGAGGCTAACTCCGTGGATTAAACGGATAGGAAGAAGTGAATTATCAATTCAGAATAAAGTGGAATTTAGGAGCCTTACTATATCATAAAACTTATAAAAAGATAATAATTACGGGAGATTGCATGGTGAAATTCTGAGAATTCATGGACGCTATTCGTTGATTGGCTGAAGGCAAAGGACGCCACAATAGAGCGCGAAACCCCGAGCCGGGATACGGCAGCTAAATTCGCGAATATATCCATTACCAGCGAACGATAATAGTTGAGAATTGGTATAGAGCATTTGAGAACATAATTACATCATTGGATCATATATTAAATCCACGGGCCAAACCGCAAACTGTTGTATGAAGATATCGGGACTGTGCATCCCAAGATGACCTCCGTTGAACTCGGAAGAAAGGGGATACAAGTATAAATATGAGGTCGTATACTAGGACTCAAGTACTTCTGATATTGTGTTCGGGCGGTTACCACGCCAGTGGTGCGTAAATACTTTTGACAAAGCGTTCGAGCCGTGACTACGCCAGGGGTGCGAGTGTGTACTTACTCGTGGAGTAGGATTCGAAGTATTATATTGTTACATAGTACAGTGATTCATGACGTGATGTAGCTCATATTACAGTCTTGAGCAGTCTACTAGTATGAAGTGTTTCAAATAGACAGGACTCAGTAAAGCATAACTTACGGAGTGTGAGATTCTACCAACAGATTAGGAAGTGCGTTACATGAGAACGGTCACGAGTGTTTATGTCACCTAGTAAACAGTCCATTCTAAACTGATACCTGGTCAGCTACACGAACGTGAGACGGGAAATTCAAGTGCGCGTACGGGCCGTTGTAAAGGGAAACCCGAGGTATCCCATGTTCCTAGTGTCCGGGAAAGGAATGAAGAATGTATATCTACATTAAGTGGGCTAGATACAAGGCCGAGAGTGTAAAATTTGTGAATAGAATTTAGGGTGGAAATTATTCCAAAGTGCAACAGCTAATTTATTTGTTTTTATTCAAAATGTGTAAAGTTGAAAAGGGTCAAGGATTAATTCTTCAAGCTGGCATGAATACCAGTGGAATGCATTGCTAAAAACCGGAGGGGCTATGACTTCTCGTCCGGTTTTAGCAGACTACAATGGCAGAGTTGAGTACCTTTTAATGTATTTATAGATTGCTATCGTTAGGGGGAGGAAATCATATTATTTTATCATGGTAACTTGATTGTGAAACGAGCCGTTACGGCTCGTATAAGTTCAAAGATAGATAGACAAAGGGACAAATTAATATGTAGATTAGACCAAGCACTCATCATAAGTTGATAATTAAATAGAGTATAGTAGGGTTGAGTTGTTCATTCAAGTGCGTGAGTTGTTTGCGATGATATGGAGCACGTTTCACGTAAAGATAATGTTAATATTCATTTAGAAGTGCTTCCAAAGTGTTTTTCCGTTATCGGAACTTTTATAGATATTAAGGCATGTTGTTAAGATAATCCAGAGGTAGGATTGCCAAGTGATTTAAATTGTTGTGGGACGGAATGAAGTCCATCGATTTGTTTGTAAATATCGCGAAGTTCGCCAGTGGACAAAATAATAATGATCTGTACGAGGGTCGAAGTACGACATTAGAATTTGGTAATGTGTAAAGGCGTGTTTAATAATAATCTTTGAGAATAAAGGCACGGGCCTAGTTGGATAGTATGATTGCAAATTAAAGTAATTTAAATGTGGAGATCACATGTGCCGTGAATAATTATAATTTGTGCATTGAATCCGGTTTTAACACCAATTTTTGATTGAACGTTTTTGGACTCCATAATAATCATAAATATTTGGTAGAAACGAGATAGGCACTTTTATAATATGGTCACGCTATGTTCGAGGTCCAGAGGGATTTGAGCCAAAAGTTGAGATTTGGAGTTTTGTGGGACAGAAATCCGGCCCGAAATGAAAGTGAATTGTACTGATGTTGATGAAGAAATAGATGGATCTTAAGGCCCACATAGAGGTTGTATTTATATACCGGTGTCTTGAGTGGCAGAATAGAGTCCACACACCGAGGGTTAATTTGTGAAAATGTTTTGAAGAGTTCCAATGGATAAATGGACTTCAAAATGGAAAAGGAAGGAATAAATTAACACTTGCAGAGATTGGAGGTATTTGCCCAACTGCGAGGTGTTATGGGATTTCAGAATTGTCTTAGGAGCATATGGTCTCCATGAATTGACGACAGTACGAAAATAAGGTTGCGGGTTCGAAAACTATTATGTCCCGACCGATGTGAATTCGGATCTTGGCGATTTCTGTTTGGGAGAGAACGTATGTGACTAAATTATAAAGATGGGGAATAAAAATAAAGATTCTCGAAATAATAATAATAATAATAATAATAATAATAATAATAATAATAATATTCCAAGTAAATCATATCTGGATTGATTAGTGCCAAAATAAATCGGAGTTGTAAAAGGGGTTATGCGTTAAACATATTAAGAGTGGACTACCGTGTAACAGGCGAAATTAATTTTTTTTAAGTTAATAATAATAATAAATATAAAAAAGTACTTTTTTTAAGAAGAATTTACTTTTTTTAAATTTTGGACAATATAATGATGTTGGGAGTTGAAATGAAAAATTTGAGATTTTTAACTAATAATAATAAAAATGAGAATATTTGAAGAAGGAGAAGAAGAATAATCAACGAAGGTACTTTTATTTATTTCAGATGAAAATAAATAAAATCGCGAAAAGTTGAAATATTAGTCCGAGGATGATTATGGGTTACGATAATCATGATCTCCACAAAACATAATAATAATAATAATAATAATAATAATAATAATAATAATAATAATAATAATAATTGTACCGGGTGGTACACCTCCACGCCGCTAATTTAAATGCGCGCCAGTTAAAACTCCTCTGCTGGAGGAAGTCTGAACTTTATTGACGTTATTAATTTTCTACCTTCTCAGAAGATGTCACTACCTGTAAATTTTGGAGTTTTAGAACTGTGTCACTTTTGATGTGTTTTTGTTTCGCTTGAAGTAAGAAGTGTGAACTTTCTCTTCTAGAGGACACTACTGAAGATCTACAATAGTGCAACCTAGTGCGGAGTCAAAGAACTATTTTTTTGGAGAAAATTTAATTTCAAGAGTTTGTTCTTTGTTAAATTTCTTTCTGTCATTGTTTAAGTTGGCAATATTTACCCCTTTCTTCCCCTTGTTATGAATGTATCCAATCCCGAATTTCTTCTATTAATTTCTGACCAATCTGGTGTATCTTCCCCCAACTTGAATCTGTTGCGGGGTCCTACCCAATAAAGAGTTTGTGGGAGGGTGTTTTCTTTCCCCTAACGCCTAGAACCTTCCGCGAGAGGATATAAACTGCTGATTTTCGGGTCTCCGGGCCACTTGTGTTCCATCTTTCAGTGTGTTAAGTACATAGCAGGGGGCGGGAAGCGCCTCTTTCTTCGGCAGCGGTCAACAACAAGGTAATGGCCGATTAATAACTTCTTTCTTTGCTAGCTCAGCAGTTTAACTTTCGGGGCGGGTTCTAAGCGTTCAACCATGTAACCTTTTCCTAAAATGTAACTACTCTTTTCATATATTCTCTTTTAAAACGACATATCGGGATAGAGAGTGCTTAACCCTCTCGAGCTCCCACTCACATCGTCCTGAGGTGAACTTATTTTTCTCAACCAATTCTTCCGTAATGTAATGTAAATTGCTATTAAGTTACCTCTGTAGTATGGGATTAGCCCTTGTATTAACGGCCTAGTGCCAAGTAGGTCTTAAGCAAAGTGTATTAGGAGTGCAAATTCGCCTCCTCTCAAATTGTATTTTAGAGGTCATGTATTAACTTTCTTGTTATTTAACAGACCTCAGTAGGTTGGGTATTTTGCCCCTGTGTATATGTCCTTTGAGGACGGCTTAAAGGTGGAGTTCGGAGTGGCCTATGATAGGCTTGTATTTTAGGGGGAAGTTGCCCTTTTTGAAAATTGTGTTTCTGCCTCAAGGAGGCTTTTGGATGTAATTGGAAGCAGATGTTTCTGGCATGTTTGGGGGTTTTCGGCCCCTTTGTTGTATGGTGTTCATTGTAAGGTTGGGCTCATTGCTCAAGAATTATGTTTCTGACTTTTGAAGCCCCAAATGGGGTACCTATGTAAATGTATTTGTCAATCGTGTTTCGGCTACTAAGTACCTGTTCTATTTGTTGTTACCTAATTTTGAAAAGAAAATATAACCTTGTTAAATTTTAAAATTAATTTCACTTTAGTAGCTTGAGACCCATTCACCACCCAGCACCTTCTTTCATGCATAACTACCACCAAAACACGGTAACAAGTGGTAGCAGAGCGTGGTTGAATGGGTCTCAATTTAGCCCCATTTGACGGCTAAATATTGTTTGTACCGAACTCTAACCATTTTCTCAGTTGCTGGAATTTTTTGTCCTTTTCAAAATTGGTCTGTCATCATGCCCGGCCCTCGCGATGTTCTCCTTCTTAACTATTTGCGCAAGGAGGAGTTGATCTATGAATTAACTATCAGAAATGTGCAATCTGGAGGCACGGTTGCAATAGACACTAACAAGCTTAGAGAGTCCCTGGATTTGCCCATTTCCATCCCCAATTTGGGAGAGAAAGAAATTGACGATTCTCTTTCCACGATCACGGAGAATGTTACTGGGCTAGCTTCTGTAGTTAGTTTTTTTGATGAAAATGATCCGTCTCCGAATAGGGTTAACGATCTGTTGTCTCTAAAACTGAATGACGTTCAGAGGAAGGAAGCTAGTAAGCTCCTGGAAAATATTTCCGAATTATCTAGTAAGGTCACTCAATTGTTAACTGGGGAAGTTCCTCCCAAATCTGATCAGCCCACCATAGTGAATGTAGGTAGCGAGGAAGAACCTGCTAAGGGAGGAGTAAATAGGAAAACCATCGCTGCTCAAACTATCTCTGCCCCATTGGACAACGAGTCTGAACGCCGTGCATCGCTGAGTAACATCCGTTCTGAATTAACTTCTTTGCCATTGAAACCTTTACCTACTATGTCACCCGGGTTTAGTAGCTTGCCTCATCCATTGGCAATGTTGCTCAGAGGTATTTCTAAGTTTTCCGTTAATACCACCAGTGACGTAATTTCATTTTTAAGATTTCTAGTGGAATTTCAGGATCATGCCCTTGTTTTTTCTCTTTCTCCATGTCAAATCTTGCAAATTATCTATCCGTATGCTATTGGTATTCTCTCTGACAAAATAGTTAGAGCCATTGCCGAGCAATCTTCTATTGAGGATTTCCATGCCCATTTGCTAGCTAACTTCATCCCGGCTAGGGCCAGGTCCTGCCTTATTCAGAAGTACTATTATCGTGTACAGCGCTTGGATGAAAACTTGGCTGATTTCATACAGGACATTAAGTTTTATACTAGGGTGTTTGCCCTTCATTTTCCTGAAGATCAGATTGTACAGGCTATTGTAGAGGGAATTTCACCCCCCTATAGGTCATATTTGTGTTTCGCGGCGTGCCCGCAAACCTTCTCTGAACTTGAAGCATTGGCCGTCTCAGCGGAAGGAGTTAGATACGCCGATTCTTTGCGTGTCGCGAAAGAACCCCCGCCTTCCTTTAGTAACACTCGGCCTCCACCTCGCCGACCAGTCAATCCCCGTAAATGTTATGCTTGCGGGTCGCCTGACCATCTGCGCAACAAGTGTCCGCTGATCAAGTCAAGTGGGACAAGGAATGGAGCCGGGTCATCACAAGGCTGTTTTAAATGTGGGGCTTTCTCACATATTGCCAAGAATTGTCCCAACTCAAATAGCACCCCCTCCTGCTCAACTTCTGGTGCAAATTCCACCTATGCCAATAATAAAAAGTGACTAGTGGCTCCGGCTGAGTCGACTAATCCATCTTCCCGAGACTCAGCCCTTAGTAAACAGGTTGTAAATGCAGAGAACGATCAGCCTTCAAATTCATCTTTTGAATGCCCTAAAGAATGCCCCCGCACCTGTTCCTTTTCTTAAGATTGAGTTAAATAACGAGCCTATAACAGCTCTCTTAGATTCAGGGAGTGTTTGTTCGATCATTTCGGCTGAATGGTATTCTAAATTGAAATCGGTTTGTAAACTTCCTGACTATGTCTCTTCTCCTGTTCAATACATTTCGGCTAATTCATCTCCATTAGAAATTCTAGGTTCCTTACTGGTCAAGATTCGTATTTTTAAGTTTACATGGAAAATTAAATTGTTTGTGGCCAAGCAATTGTCTTGCCCCATTATATTGGGAGCTGACTTTATTTCTCACACTGGTCTTGTGCTCGATCTCCAGTCTAGGTCGTGCACGTTCAAATTTGCTTCTAGTTGTAAAATACCACTATTAAAGTGTAATTCTGTGTCATGTTCTTCTATTTCGCCTACCCAGGATGAGATGTTGTTAGACCTTAGACATCTACCTGAGGAGCAGGCTGATAGTATTCGCAAACTGTGTCAGTCGTTTCCCGAGGTGTTCTCTGATACTCTTGGTGTTACTGACCTTATTGAATACAAAATTGAGGTCACGGATTCGATTCCTGTTCGTTTTCCACCGTATAGGCTATCTCCACCTAAAATGAAGGCTCTGAAAGAAATTATCGATCAGATGTTGAAGGATGGTATTATTAGGCCCTCTAAGTCGGCGTATTCATCGCCTATTTTTCTAGTCCCGAAACCCCAAGGAGGCTTCAGGCCTGTCATTGATTACAGGGCTCTCAATCGGAAGGTGGTGTTGCAATCTGTGCCCCTTCCGGACCTTCATTCTTGTTTTTCATGGTTTCGTAAGGCCAAGTTCTTCACCATCTTGGACTTAAATCAGGCCTATAATCAAATTCCCCTTGCCGAAGAGTCTAAACACCTTACAGCGTTTGCCACGGACTGGAATTTATATGAATACAACCGCGTGCCTTTCGGGCTCCCTACGGGAGCAGCTGTGCTCACTAGGCTACTAGATAGGGTCTTCTCCGACATCAAATTCGAGTACTTATATCACTATTTAGATGATGTCGTCGTATTTCCAGAGACTTTTGAAGAACATCTAGATCATCTGCGAGAAGTTCTCGATCGCCTTCGTAAGGCTGGGTTAACCGTTAAGTTGTCCAAGGTCGCCTTTGCTAAGCCCTCTATGTCATTCCTAGGGCATATTGTGTCACCCGATGGTGTAGCAGTCGATCATTCTAGAACACAGGCCATCCGTGATTTTAAACCTCCTAAGGACATTAAAGGTATCGCCAGGTTCATTGGTATGGTGAATTTCTTCAGAAAGTTCATTCCTAACTTTGCTAATAGAGCGGCGCCCTGAAACCTTCTTCGTAGGAAAGGCATCAAATTCGAGTGGGGACCTTCTCAACAAGCCGCTTTTGAAGATCTGAAATTAGCTCTCTGTAATGCCCCTGTCCTTGCTATGCCTGATTTCTCAAAGAAATTCATCGTCCAAACGGACGCGTCATCGTCAGCTGTAGCTGCAGTCCTTCTTCAAGAGACTGAACTAGGGAGGCGACCCATCGCCTATGCATCTAGGACTCTATCGGCTCAAGAAGCCAAGTATTCCATCTATGAGCTCGAAGGGTTGGCAGTTTTATTTGCCTTAGAAATGTTCCGTCTCTATCTGGAACATGTCAAATTCGACCTGGAAACAGATAATCAAGCCCTAAGCTGGGTCTTAGGTAGGCCGCGTCGTACTGGTCGTATAGCCCGCTGGGCTATTCGTATTTCCGCCTTCCAGTTTGAAGTTAGACATATCAGAGGTACTGAAAATGTTGTTGCTGATGGACTCAGCCGTATGTTTCATAACGACGTCGAGACCCACGAACCGGTCGATAGTTCATCACCTTCCGAGTCCATACTATCTGGTGTTAATGCCATCTTAACAGATGCTCCCATGCTTTTTAGGGATATTGAGAAATACCAACGTGAAGATCCGACGCTGGCTCCGATAATGGAAACCCTTTCTTCTGGGGAACATGCTGTCCCTTATGTTCTGAGGAATGGTGTTCTATGTTGCCCTTCGAGGCATGATAAGTTGATGAAAGTTGTTGTTCCAGCGGTTCTTGTACCTATGATCTTCAAGTATTATCATGAGACCCCATTAGGAGGGCATCTTGGAATCTTTAAAACCCGTGAAAAGATTCGTGAAATGTTCATCTGGAAAGGTATGGACGGCGAAATTCGTGAACTTGTAAAAGCTTGTAAATCTTGTTTGCTCAGTAAACCAACCATGTCCACCAAGGTAGGCCTCTTGTCTTCGCATCAAGCATCGCGCCCCATGGAACGCCTGTATATTGATTATGTAGGACCCTTCCCCCAGTCAAAGGGAAATGCCAACAAATTCATCTTTGTATGTGTAGATGGTTTTACAAGATTTTCGTGGTTATTTCCGACTAAGCTGGCTACCGCTCAGTCTACAATTACTTGCTTAAATTCTATTTTTGCTTCTTTTGGTCCGTGCCAATATATTGTATCTGATAATGCTAAGGCTTTTACATCTAATCTTTTTCGTAAATTCTGTTTTGACTTGTCCATCTCTCATGTAACGACTTCTGCTTATTACCCTCAACCATCCCTGGCTGAACGGGTTAACCGTAATCTCAGGTCCGCACTTATTGCCTATCATCATGAAGATCATTCCAGGTGGGACACGTCCCTGCATTGGATAGCTTTTGCTTTGAATTCGGCGGTTCATGAATCTCACAAGTTTACTCCAGCTTCTTTGATGTTTAAGTTTGTTCCCAACACGCCGCTCTCTAACCTCTGGCCTCTGAGTGACATTTTGCCCGAGACAATAGATCCGGACAACATTAAAGATCTTTGGAAGAAGGCTAAAGCTAATCTTAAAGTATCTCATGAAAAGGTTAGGGAAAGGTATGATCGTGGACGGAGACCCACCCCTTTAAAGGTAGGTGACCAAGTAATGGTCAAAAATTTTGTTCCCGCAGGCAAGCTTGCCCCCAGATTTCATGGGCCTTGTATAATTCTCGATTTCCTCACCCCGGTTACGTTGTTATTAAGCAATCCAGCCACCGAGAGGATATTTAGGGTTCACCTGTCACAGGTGAAACCAGTGTAAATTTTGTGTCAACTTGCTTCATATAATTTGAAAGGAATATGAAGGTTATATTTTTTTTTTTTTTGAGTTCAACTTTTAAGGCTTTCTGCCCCTTCTATAATATTTTGTCTTATATGTAAGCCTCTTGTAAAACCTTCCCCGATCCGTTAAACTGCCATTCTGTCCTTGCCTCGGCCATTACCACGCTCCCGTCTCCTGCTCCACCTTACACAGTGGCTTAACTTATGCCATGGATATTTGCACGCCGCTGGCCCCTCAACCTCTCCACAAGCCTGTACCCTCAAAGAAGATGATAGTCCAACACAATTCTGCCGCCAAGCTTTAATGTTTCAGTGCCCCCGCAGCCGCGCGACGCCGTGCAGCTACTGGAGCAGAGGACGGGCCCCCTCGGCCCCAGCGAGGACGACGTGTGCACGGCGAGCCGGAGCTCTCCTCCCGGCCAAGGCTGATGTGCGGCGCACGACCTGCTACTTGCCCGCAGCCTGTATATGTTCACCGCGGGCGCGGCGTGCTTCAACACCTCTGCTCCCCTCATAGTGCGGGCGAGCGGTATCTCAGGGTACTTGAGGGGTCCGAGCGGCCTCCTTTGGACGCAAGCTGCAACGGCCGGTCTGGCCACCCAACTTAGTCTACATCAACTACATGGACAGTCACTATAAGAGATGACTACACTTGGGAATTCAACAACAAATTTGGTGGACATTGCAAAATTTTTCATCACCTTTTAAAAGATTATCTTCAGAAATTCGCCTTCTACAAACATAAATACCTTACGTTACCAATTACAACAAAAATTTTGGAACTGAATTAAGAAATTTCTCAAATACTTCTGCAATTTATTTTAATATCAACATCAAAACTTGGACCTTATTTTCAAACCAAAGTTTATGTTCTTTTGGGTTACCCCTTGGAGGAACTTTTGGGGGGGGGAGGTCTGTACCGGGTGGTACACCTCCACGCCGCTAATTTAAATGCGCGCCAGTTAAAATTCCTCTGCTGGAGGAAGTCTGAACTTTATTGACGTTATTAATTTTCTACCTTCTCAGAAGATGTCACTACCTGTAAATTTTGGAGTTTTAGAACTGTGTCACTTTTGATGTGTTTTTGTTTCGCTTGAAGTAAGAAGTGTGAACTTTCTCTTCTAGAGGACACTACTGAAGATCTACAATAGTGCAACCTAGTGCGGAGTCAAAGAACTATTTTTTTGGAGAAAATTTAATTTCAAGAGTTTGTTCTTTGTTAAATTTCTTTCTGTCATTGTTTAAGTTGGCAATATTTACCCCTTTCTTCCCCTTGTTATGAATGTATCCAATCCCGAATTTCTTCTATTAATTTCTGACCAATCTGGTGTATCTTCCCCCAACTTGAATCTGTTGCGGGGTCCTACCCAATAAAGAGTTTGTGGGAGGGTGTTTTCTTTCCCCTAACGCCTAGAACCTTCCGCGAGAGGATATAAACTGCTGATTTTCGGGTCTCCGGGCCACTTGTGTTCCATCTTTCAGTGTGTTAAGTACATAGCAGGGGGCGGGAAGCGCCTCTTTCTTCGGCAGCGGTCAACAACAAGGTAATGGCCGATTAATAACTTCTTTCTTTGCTAGCTCAGCAGTTTAACTTTCGGGGCGGGTTCTAAGCGTTCAACCATGTAACCTTTTCCTAAAATGT